>NC_053023.1:607381442-607591134 GCF_003073215.2 Triticum urartu
GGGAACCGGAGAAATCATACCCTCTGAAGCTCAACCTGAAGAGGAACTTATCATCTCCGCACCTGATCAACCTGAAGACAATGCTCAGCCTGAAGACAATCCCACTAACAATGACAATGATCAGCAAGAGCAAAACCTTCGCCCTGTACATCGTCGTGTTGCCAATGAAGTGCAGATTGAGAGAATAATTGAAAGCATCAATGCACCCGGTCCGCTCACTCAATCAAGGGCAACTCTGCTAGCAAATTTCTGTGGGCACTTCGCATTCGTCTCAATTACAAAACCCAAGAAAGTTGAAGAAGCCTTCATGGAACCTGAATGGATTCAAGCTATGCAAGAAGAGCTTCAACAGTTTGAGCTGAATAATGTATGGAAACTGGTTAAGCGTCCTGATCCTCGGAAGCACAACATAATAGGCACCAAATGGATATACCGCAACAAGCAAGATGAGCATGGTCAAGTTGTCAGAAACAAAGCTCGTCTCGTTGCTCAAGGATATACTCATGTGGAAGGCATTGACTTCGATGAAACATTTGCTCCTGTGGCTATACTTGAAGCCATACGCATACTGCTGGCCTATGCAAATCATCATAACATACTTCTATATCAAATGGATGTGAAGAGCGCCTTTCTCAATGGCAAGATTGAAGAAGAAGTGTATGTTGCACAACCGCCTGGCTTTGAAGATCCGAAACATCCTGACATGGTATACAAGCTCAACAAGGCACCGTATGGCCTCAAACAAGCCCCTCGGGCCTGGTATGACACACTCAAATACTTCGTGAAGAGCAAAGGCTTCATACCTGGTTCCCTAGACCCCACTCTCTTCATGAAGACATATGAGGGTGAACTGTTTGTGTGCCAAATATATGTGGATGACATTATCTTCGGCTGCACCAATCAGAAGTACAGTGAAGAGTTTGGATATATGATGCAAGAGCAATATTAGATGTCCATGATGGGAGAGCTGAAGTTCTTCCTCGGTCTTCAAATACGACAGCAACGCCACAGCATCTTCATATCTCAAGAGAAGTATCTCAAAGATTGCCTGAAGAAGTTCGGTATGCAAGACTGCAAAGGCTTCACAACGCCAATGCCAGCCAAACATCATCTGGGTCCCGACGACAATGGTAAAGAGTTCGATCAAAAGGTATACCGCTCCATGATTGGTTCTTTGCTTTATCTATGTGCATCTAGGCCAGATATTATGCTTAGTGTTTGCATGTGTGCTCGATTTCAAGCGGCACCAAAGGAGTCGCATCACTTAGCTGTGAAGTGAATTCTTCGATATTTGGCTCACACCCCAACTCTAGGATTATGGTATCCAAAGGGCTCAGAGTTTGATTTGGTTGGATTCTCGGATGCTGATTATGCTAGTGACAAAGTGGATCGCAAGTCTACATCAGGCACATGCCACTTTCTGGGACGATCACTTGTATGTTGGTCTTCAAAGAAGCAGAACTATGTATCTCTCTCCACTGCTGAATCTGAATACATTGCTGCTGGATCTTGCTGCGCTCAGCTTCTGTGGATGAAGCAAACACTCAAGGACTGTGGCATTCATCTGAAGCAAGTGCCACTTTACTGCGACAACGAAAGCGTCATCAAGATTGCCAACAACCCAGTTCAGCACTCGAAGACAAAGCACATTGAAATTCGTCATCACTTTCTCAGAGATCATGTTGTGAAGGAAGATATTGATATCATACACGTCAACACTGAAGAGCAATTGGCAGATATCTTCGCCAAGCCCTTGGATGAGAAGAGATTTTGCAAGTTACGGTGTGAGCTAAATATCTTGGAATCCTCAAATGTCCTGTGACCAGGCACATATCCTAACACCTATGCATATTGATGACTTAGATGTGAAACACACGAAGTAAAGTATATCTTCAATCAATGAAGACATACATTCTAAGTGTGAATACATTAATATGGAATTTGACTTCGGAGCGCCACGATAATTGTGCGCCATGTCTGGGTCTAATACTTCCTATACGGTGGGTAACGCCACCACCAAAATGTTCTGTTTGAAGTGTTTCACTCATGGCGTTACATTTGCTATATCTTCACACTTGCTTTGGCTTCAATTTCAACATGTATTCATGATTATCTTCACTATGTTGATTATATATATACATATATACTAGTGTTCTGTCCTCTACAGCATTCACTTATAGCTATGTCTTCTTGTTGAATCTTTTGAACTAAGTGAATGTGATAGGACCCTAACCTCTCTATGCTTTCTATCTCAAACTCTATCTCTCCAAATCATATGCATTCTATTGAAACTGTCGAATGTCTTCTCTGCGTCCTTGTCAGCAGAAGATACAGAGACAACCATTAAGTCCGTTTTCAATGCTCATTCCTTCACCTGAAACCCGGAGAAGTGGGAACGACCACCCGACAATCCAGGCGTGCGTGGGAAGTGGAACAACGCCCTATATGCTGCATGATGGCCACATGTTCCTCAGATGCGAATCGCCAGGGGCACCTGTGTAATAACGCAGTGCCGCCCCTGTACCTATAAATACACACCTCACAGTAGTCATTATCTCTTCTTCCACTCTCGCACAAACCCTAGCACCACCGCTAGCCCTCGACGACGCCGGCGACGAAGCGCTTCGCTGCCGCAACCTCTCCGACGCCGTCTTCACGCCGACCGCGGACATCGTCCTCTCCGCCGTCGCCGTAGGTGTCCTCTGTCGCCAAGTTAGGGCACGGACGATCGAACTGCTCGGCCTCCTCTTCCACTCGGTCTAGCAATTCTTCGTGTGGTAAATAAAACTTCCTTTTTACGGTCCCCTTGATCCTATAGCTTTATCACTTTCTACCACAAGCAGTTTCTATTCACACAAGTTGGATCTCTTTCATACTGCATCTCATAACTTGCCTAGTATATTCACTTATGCTTCACAAAGTAGTTAGATTCCTCACTTGTACTGATCCGTGGATTCGTACAAATCTGGAACCAACTCCTTATCTATGAGTGAATATCTTCGCACGATGAGGTCAATGTCTTCTAAACTAATTTATCTTCAAAATCCTCCAAGAATGCATATGACCTCTTCCCCTTCCCTCGCACCTTAATGCTGTCACAGGTACATGTCCATGGGAGAATCCCTTGGTTCTCATAGTCTGCATTCATTTGTAGAATTCTTACAGTATCACATAAATTCTCCCGAAGCCAGTTCCTGTTTGTCCAGCAAGCGAAAACCTTTGAAGCCTTTGAACGTATTGAAGCCTTTCAGTTTAAAGTTCATGGCTTCAGAGAAATCAGCAAAGGGTGGCAGAAAGCGTCGAGGAGAAACATCAAGATATCTGCCCGATGACCTCTCAGAGCTGTACAAGACAGATCCTGAAGAGGATTACAATCAGCGCAAGACACGAATCCAATGGACTCGACGCTATTGGGCAGAACAATGGTTCAAGTACAGATTTGTGACCAAGGAATATGCTAAAAAGAATGCCATCAAGCGACCATGGGGAGACATCCTCTACAAAAATCTTCAACCCAGGACCAGAGATGAAGCCATTGAACAAGGCTTCTATCCCTGCATGGTCCGTGGACCACAGCCTGCAGATGATGCTGAATCAGATGAAGCGCCTGCAGCGCCGAAGCCAAAGAAGCTGAAGCAGCCAAAAGCTTCAAAGCCGGCCTCTGCACCAAAAATCTCACGGGTGAAGCCACTTGCAACTGCACCTCCTGAAGACAGTGTGCAGTCGGAAGATTTGTCACGCATCTCCAAGCCCCAGAAGGTTAAGATGCCTCTGCCACACACCAGCCAAGAGCTGACAGCTGCTGCCATTCTGCGCAATGATGCCATTGATCTGTCAAGTGATGAAGATCTTGTAGATGACGCTCTTGAGCAACTCATCAAGAGCAAAGAAGAAGCAGAAATCTTCAATGATCTGCCTCTCTTTAACGTGACAATCATCCACAACTTCATTGATGAGTGGTTTGACACGCCAAACATCAGCTTCGAAGATCTGCAACTACCCATTGGCCTCAGTGTCGCCTTCCATGGCACCATTGCTTTAGAGCTAGCTCTCGCTCAGCGCATCGTCGAATTGAAGCAAAAGATTGACTATGAAAAGGCTCAGTTCAAGAAGCATATGGCCAAGCTCAGCGTGCAAGAGGTGAATAACTTCAAGATTATGCTGCACGAGCTCAAAGAAGCCTTTCTCAAGAAACGCGCAGAAGCTCAGGGTTCTCGGGAGCGCATGAAGAGCCTGGCTGACAAGTGTGTGCAAGGCTACAACGAAGCTGAGAAGCGCAAGGCCCTTGGGCATCCGGGCATTGATCCCAGGATGGCTGCTAAGCTGAAGAAGAAGCCCAATGTGGCCGAACCTCTCGCACCAAGGCAGGAAGCAGATCCCATTGTCTTCCCAACTAGAATGACTGGCTCGAAGCCTAAAGCCCGGTCAACCGCTTCAGAGCTGAAGAAGACGAGGACTGCTGAGGCTGAAGCCAGGAAGAGAAAACATCCTGAAGCTTCTCCTACTGCCCCCTCCAAGAAGAAGAGGAAGACCAAGAAAGAACGGGCTACTCCCACAGAGCCTTTGATTGTTGAACCAATTTCCATGGTTCGTCCTGATGCTGAACGCCAACTGACAATCCATGAGCCTGCTTTCACAGAGGCTCATGAAGCTGAAGACTTTCCAGCAGCTGATCCCATCGCTGCTGAAGACATTGGTCACTATTACCATGTAGAAGATGGTGCAGTCCTTCCTCAGCTCGAGCACAGCGAACTCATCAGCATTGGTCGTCCTCTGACGCCAATTGCTCAGGATGCTTCATGGGCTGATCGCCCACAAGAGGAAGAATACTTTGAGGCCCAGCCAACTCCAACTACACAGGCGTCGCCTGCGTTGCGCAGGCTTCGCAAAGGACCAAGGCCTCTAGTCTCTGCGTCTGAAGCTGAAGCTGCTGAAGACATTCCGGCTGCATTAGCCGATGAAGAAGAAGTCCCACAAGCTGCTACTCCCCTCTCCCACCAAGAAGCAGTTCTCGAGGAGAACATGATTGTGACCGACCCTCCAGCTCGTCAAGTGGAGGTTGAAAATCTTGAGGCTGCCACCACCAACACCAATGAAGCCACTGACGTTGTCATGGTTGAAGCTAATGTGGAGCCCTCACCAACAAAAGCACCAGAAGTCAGTGAAGCAACTGATCCCACTGCTTCTGTTCCTGCGCCTGCTGCCGGTCCTCAGTTCGACTATCATTTTGAGCACAGGCCTCAGGTACAGAAGCCAATCCCGAGATTGCCCAGGTTCCCAGGTCCTGCATCAGCACCTGGATCCTTCAATATCAATGGCTTCAGAGCAGACAACACATTCTTCAATAGCTCCAGGAACCCCTACTCAAGGGAAAGAATATCATCTGATCGGTTCTGGAGCTATCCGCAGCGAAGCTATTACTCCTGCATTCTATACAATCAAGGTCGCATCTTCCCACACAAGCGTCTTGACATTGAAGCAATAGCTGGTCTACCCTGTCTGGAAGAAGCTCTGGATTGCTTCAAAGAGGTTGGATTGCTGCCATTCGTCACTGACCAAGAGCGATGGAATGAAGATTTGCTGCTCCAATTCTATGCCACACTTCACATCCGCGGGTATAACAGAGATCCGAAGACTTGGGTCCTGGAGTGGATGACAGGAAATGTTCATCACGAAGCCAAAGCCTTTGACATCATTGAGCTCACTGATCTACCCACTCCTGGCGATCTCTACGAATCTGGCTGTCAACTTCACAGTGAAGCTGTGGAGAGCATCTTTCAGAAGCCTGAACCTAACATGAGTCAGATGGTCAGTATGATGAAGCCATTGCCCGAAGATGCTGAATATCCCAAAGAGTTCTTTGTTGAAGACCTTGAGTATCTTCCAAGAACTATTTATCACATCATAAGGCGAACTCTCTGGCCCATCAAAGGACACTCTCCACATGCCAAGCTGCATCAGGCTCTGATCTGTTCAATGATGACTTTGGTCTTCTATATTCTTCATGGCAAATGCTTCAATGCACAGGACTTCTTCATTCGCCAACTTGCTGCATCAGGCTCTGATCTGTTTGGCTTGAAGTTCTACGCCCCATGGGTAATGCGGATGATCAAACTTCACTCCGCTATCTCATATCAGCCATCTGCTCGCAATCATCGGATCTTTCTGCCTGATGTGGATATGTCTATTGAAGCCATCTATCCTGAGCCTGCCAAGGAACCTCTAAGTCTTCAGAATGTAGAGCATCAAAGTTTTTCTCAGAACATTGAAGGAGTTGAAGCAGTCACTCGTGTGTATCCTTTGGCTGGCACTACACGTGCACCGCATCCTGCTCTCACTGAAGCCACTGATAGTACAACTGCCCCACGACCCAAGAAGCGCACTCGTGTTCTCAATGACCGAGAGCTTCTTGTGGCTCTTCATCAGAAACAGGATAGGCATCATGACTGGCTAAAGCGTCAAATGCAAAGCCTCTTGGTGGATGTTAATCGCATTCGCAATCTTGCCACCAAGAATGCATTTGTTGCCCATGAAACCTCTTGACGCACATGGAAAGGGCCGACGCTGATGTGTTCTGAAGATGATCTTCAAGAGGATGGCTTCTCTGAGCGCTTCAAGTTTGACTCCACACCTCCTCGAAGGGCAGTGCTGCGACGAACTCCATCTCTTGAAGACTCTGAGTTCTCTTCCTCTTCTGCACCTGTGAATGCCAGAGTGATCGAGGATGAAGACGATGCTAGTTCACTGCCACCTCCTTCAGCATGCTTCGACACTGCTCCAAGCTCTTCTGCACCGCCAAACACCACCGACGACCCTGCTGCTTCACCTACTCTTCATGGGAACGAGTAGATGCTCTATGTCTTCAAACCTTTTTGGTCCTTACTGACAAAAGGGGGAGAAGCTTATGAGTTTGATAGTCTTCAAGCGGGTCCATATGGGCGGGTGCTTCATATTTTGCTTTGTGTTTACAACTCTCGTTTTGATACATTTGGTTCTTTGAGTTGTAACACTTAAACTCAATGGTCGTCTGCTACTTATTTGCCACTTTGTGATGCGATGATAAATTCCGCATGTGCGGCGATAAATTCCGCACTTAGATCATTTTGCAGACGTCCACTTTCCATTATGCATGTCATTATCTTCACATACCTTCACATGCATAGTGGATTGTCATCATAAGTTGAAGATGATCTCCACAAGCACAACCTGCCATGTGCATTTGCATTCCAAAAGCAAATTACTTATATGCACATCTTCAGGGGGAGCCCTTGCAACTTATGAAGACAATTCCTTATCCTTTACAATTTCACATATTATATTCCCCGTTGAAAACTTCAACTAGTTTGTCATCAATCACCAAAAAGGGGGAGATTGTAAGTGCATCTAGTGCCACCCCTAGTTGGTTTTGGAGTATTGACGACAAACCTAGTTGAGGGACTAATGTGTTTGTGAGAATTGCAGGATAACACAAGAAGAAGTCCCTCATTGATTCGGTTTTCCTACCAGAGATGACCCCTAAAAATGTATGAAGACATTGAAGTCAAAGGTGGTTCTATGTTGAGTCATAGGAACCACCGTACTGTTAAGTGGGGTCCAAGAGAACCAGTCAGAATGACTGAAGTGATGCTTAACCAAAACCAATGTCTTCGAGTGAAGACTATGAGAGCGAATCTTGTCGAGAGTCGGAAAAGTCAGCTTTGCTTGTAGCCCAAGTAAAGTTGCCGTGTGAATTTGAAATCTGACCGTTGGAACACGTGTCAGTTCCTTATTGACCCAGGCTCATTTCGGACAAATCAGGTTGGGTTGCCTAGTGGCTATAAATAGCCCACCCCCTACAACCGTAAATGGTTGGTTGCTCAGAGTTAGTGTACGGCTTCTGTCGTTTGAGAGCAACCCACCTCGAAGCCTTTGAGAGAGAATTCCTTGCGAGGATAAAGCCCTAACCACCCAGAGCCAAAGAGAATTAGGCATCACTTAAGTCTTCTTGTCTGTGTGATATGAAGAATTATTACACTTGAGGACTGTGAATCCTCCAGCTGGTTAGGCGTCGCGTTCTGAGCATCCAAGAGACATTGTGGATCGTCGGTGAACGAAGTCTGTGAAGGTTTGGGAGTCTACCTTGAAGACTTACCAGAGTGATTGGGCGAGGTCTGTGTGACCTTAGCTCAAGGGGAATACGGTGAGGATTGGGTGTCCTGAGCTGCGTGTTCAGGACTGGGTGTCTGGGACTGTGTGTCCTCAGGTTTAAATACCTAGCCGCCCTAACCACACGTACAGTTGTCACATCAACTGGAACTGGTCCAACAAATCATTGTCTTCAACTAGTCACCGGTTTCATCCTTCCCTTCTCTTTACTTCCTGTTACTCCTTGTGAAGTCATTGTATGATTGCACTATATTTTATCTTCACTGAGTGACTGCGTGTTCTGTTTGGCTTCATAATATCTTCCTACCTGATCCTTACTACATTGCTGCTATTAGTCATTGTGCTTTCACTCCATTGAATATTTGACTATGGCTTGCCTAGTGTAGTCTACCTTCCGCTGCAGGGTAATAGGTTTATTTCTATCGTTTGTCTTCATAACTTCCATGTTTTGATGACTTTCATAAAAATCGCCTATTCACCCCCCCTCTAGTCGATATAACGCACTTTCAGTCGGTGTTCCGCTCCTCGCCGTGACGCATCGAGGTGGACGTGTCAGCATTCCCAATCTCGCCAGCATGCGCGTCGGAGGACGCGTCGGCTCCCCACTACGAGGAGAACGCCGTGCCGCCCGCCGAGCCCCCCCAGCCTTGAGGAGCATTGGAAAGAAATGGATGTCTCCTTGTGGGAGGCTTTGCCTCCGGCAGAGCGTGCCAAAATAGAGGCAGAGAAGAAGGCCGAGGAATAGAAGCGTGCCGTGGGGCAAGCTGCCTGGCAGGCCTATGTCGCGTCCGAGAGAGTCAGGCAATTGGCTCTTTGGTAGAAGGCTCGTGGGAGGGACGTGAGGGTGGCGGAGGATGCCCGTGCCAAAGCCCTGAGTGCAGTCGGGCCCAAGCGCCTCATCTACGCTTAGCGGTACGTGGACCGGGTGCACGCTTCCAGCATGGAGGAGTACCTGTTGGCGCCGGATCACCACACCGGTGAGATCGTGCTCGCCCGCCGGCAAGCCGCCAATCAGCACCTCGCGATTTGTGAGGCTGAGGAAGAGGTGTTGTGTCGGCGCGCTGCGAAACGGCCGCGCACCAGGGCAGTCGTGGCACGTCGCAAGCGCTCCTGCGAGCATCGTGGCTTTGATTAGGAATATAATTTAGTTTCGTAAGGCGATCTCATTTGTGCTGGGACGCAAATGATAAATCCTGAACGTTCGGGAATTATTAGCGTGCTTAATTAAGTATGTAAAAGGAAAAGTTTGGAAACCTTGTGTATCCGTACGCATTTTGTAAGTACATGCATACGTCACATGCACTAACATTTTATCTATTAAATATTTGGTTAAAATTTAGCACAAATTACGATGGTGACGAATAAACCAGGACAGAAGTACTAGTAGTAGTTTAGAAGCCCAAATAAATGAGTGAGGCGCCTTAATGTTACTTTCCACTGTGACTAGTCTTATGGGAAAAGCTGGGGAATGCAAAAAAGACGGAGGGATGTGATGGTTGCTTGTCCGTTTATTTCACTAGGCCACTTATTACTGGGAGTGGTTGGGTTTTCTGATATGGTAGCTTTATATGTGCATCCACAATGTATCCTTTTGCTGCCTCTATACGTGCCTCTATGCCCTTAAAGGCCGTCGCTATACAATGCTGGATGGAGCCTCTCAGAAAAATATCTAGCGTGGCCTCTAACGTAATAAGCTACCTCCAAGCTATTTCTTTTGATTAAAATAATCCCCTGGCCCAATTACAATCATGTAGCTTAATATTTGTGTTTAGATTTGGCCTGAGAAGGATATGATCAGTTGGAGAGGTCAAATATTATATGTTATATGGAACCCACCTTAGAGGTTGCATGGCATAACTATACTACACATTTTTTAGCTATGCTTAGAGGCAGGGGCATAGGGCCCACCTTAGAGGCAGCATGGCCTATATACACTACTGATGCCCACTACTGCGCCACGAGCAGGGTGAGACTCGCGTGCAGCCCCGCCCTCTACACTAGTACTACATTGGTCGTGGTTTATTAGTCCCCCATTGAATTTGACTGAATATTTAACTGGCAAAATGTTAGTGCATGTCAACAAAAACTATATTGTTGGATTCGTATTTGAACATAGTTTTCAATGATATAATTTTAGGTGACATGCATCAGCATTTATCGTACTATATATAATGTTAGTTCAATTTTTGGTCATACTAATCTGTAGTATGGTTCCTGTGCGTTGCACAGAATAGTGAAATGCATTGATCGGGGAGTTATTTATTTTGACAAAGGATGTGGGGGTCATCTCATGTGTGATGGGTATCGATAGGTTTCTTCGGATATTATTTCATCTTTAGAGCTCACAAACATCTGGGTGAAATAGATAAAAAGTATCTTTTGCAAACAAAAGCGTTCAACTGTTCAACCTGCATCCAAAACTTGTGAAGAAATAACACTTATTGTGCTTTGCAAGAAATGATCTTTAAGCATTAGTTTTTGAGTATCGATTGTTATACATGTTGGCTATAGATGACATGGCACTTTCTTATAGTCAACAGTTGGCTATACTATTAAGTATTAACCATGCCCTTATACACCTAGATGGAGGGATTAAATCAGGATGACTTGGAAGGGGTAGAGGAGATGTAAGAAATGGTTCATCATAACTCTTTCACCAGTACTGTAGTAAAAATTTCATAGATGGAAGATTCTAGACTAAACCATAAATGGATACAATTTTATTCATGTGCGATACTCCAATAGAGCAAGATCATGCATGGAAGTGTCCATGTTCTTAGATAGTAGATTACATTGAGCGAAGACTAATGATCAACATTTAACTTGGTAATGCTTATGTCCAGGTGAACCTCCTTGGAGTCCCCGTGCACCACGTTGGGGGCCAAATCATACCATGCGTCTTCCATGTCCACATCGGCGGGAAGGTCCCAGCTCGGCACAATCCTAGTCAACTTGATGTACCCAGTGTCGCCGCCCATGACCCTCCAAGGGGTAGTAACAGTGAGCACACACCCATACATCGGCCTTGTGTCTGTGTCAGCATCAGCGGCGTCGTCCTGCGCGGGCCTCGCCGGTAGCCACGATCAAGAGGAAGATGCTATCGTCCTCCTCCGAGACTAGCAGGCGATGGTGATCCTCCAGCGACTCCGGCACGGTGAACGGGTAGCATGTCTCGTACTTGATGTTCTTCGCCACGGTCCAATAGTGATAGATGGACAACTGCGTGAGGTGATGCAGGAGGTCCGCCGGAGAGCCCCAAAACGGCATCGGGCACTCATAGCAGTAGACGAAGGGCTCCTTGGAGGCATCGACCAGGCCGTCCATCAAAGGGGAGTGGCTGTAGGGGACGGTGCGCCAGTTGAATATATGAGCAAGTTACTACGAGATTTAGTCTGAATAAGCACAAAATAAATCATGACGGCTATAATAGAGATTAAACTAATCATGTGGACTACCATAGTAGATGAACAGATCAAATCTAGGACACAGACTAGAAACATGAATTCTACCATGATTTCGAACAAGAAGGACATAAACACATACGATGCAACAGGAGCAACATCGTTGGCATTGAGGTTGTCGCCCATGTCTTTGAGGAAGAGGTTGCCGAGGTTGGGGAAGAAGTCGTCGTCGGTGAAGTCGTCGCTGCCAGCAGTCACGAGAGTGCGCTCCCCAAATTTCAACAGCGCCCGTTGAATGGAGCGCAGGAGGGAGTGGCTGTAGGGAGGTTGCGGTGGTCGAATGGAGCACAGGAGTAGCACACGAAGTAGTAGATGGTGCTCCTCCCTAGTCTCTATCTCTACTCTTATCTCTATCTCTACTACTCTTCTTTCTTTTTTGTTATATCCTAGTAGTTGTCAAATCGAATAGTACTGCGCCACCCGCTGCACGCCCGGCTGAACACGCCTCCTCGCCTCCATCAAACCCCTCCGTTAAACCAACCTGCAAACCGAGAAACCTACTCCGGCCCGCGGGACGAAATTTGCCAGTTGCTGTTGGAGAATAATAGAGTCACGTCCAATCCATTTGAGTTAATTGCGTGTATGATTCTCCCTCTATAAAAAGTTAATTTCATCCTTAATCTTGTATTCTAAGTACTTTGTGGGTTCCACTGTCAGTAGAGTGTACATTACTTGCAGGCTGGCTACAGATTCATATAGAAAGTTAGAAAGAAACGAATCCATCCTTAATCTTGTATTCTAAGTACTCTGTGGGTTCCACTCCCAGTACAATAGCGAAAGAAGTATATATTAAAAATATATAAAAAGCTATAGTTTAGGATAGAACTCGAACTCAGGCCATCACGCTGCAAGCATCCTATTGACACCATATTTTGGCATGGTCAAAAATATAATTAAGAATGCCTCAAATGGAAAAATGCTCAAAGTGAGAAAGTTCCGTTTCATCAAAAGGATAAACTTTGATATTTGGGCTATAGCCATCCGGTCTCATCTCCAAGGCCGAAGTTGTGTTCGAAATACTGAGATTTTGTATCCAAAACACTATTCGGCTGATTACATCTCCAAGATGACCACGTATGAGAAAACTTTTTACATGAATTGTCTTTGCCTCGTCGAAATGGTCGATTTTGGTATAAAAACTATCCCAATCCGAGTTCTTATGCAAAAGTTACAGCCATCCGAATACAACCCTATCACGAGCCAACAGTGGCGCGCCCCACCAGACACCCTGTCTAATGAGTAGCGCGAATAATAGTCTGTTTTGCGCGAGAGATTTGGCCCTCGAGATGACCTCTGATCAAAAAACATTCAACATAAAAGTTGTTCGTCTCGTCGAAACGGTCAAGATTGCTTTTGGGCTTGTTTCCATCCAAGATCGTTTACCACCTCAAACATTACCCGCAAGGTCCAGCTAGTTTAAACCGAACAGTTTTGGAAAGTTTGGACAAAATCAATCCGAATTTGACTAGGGTTTTGGACGTGAATCCAAGCCTTTTACTTGCACGGGAAGTCCAGACGCCTATTGTATGCCTAAGGGGTGACGGCCGATTAAACAACACACAATCGACAAAATCATCTACCACTTTTTATCTTTTATCTTTTCTCCTTAACCCTAGCTCTTCTCTTCCTCATTCTTAGTTCGTTCTTCTTGTTGCAGGGCGGCGAACCTCGAGGCCCTAGGGGGGATCAGATCGAGCTAGGGCAGCCCATAGCCGCCGCGCTCCCTGACGGGTCCCCTCCCGGGCGCGTGGGCTTTCGGGTCACCAAAAGCGCTCACCGGATTGTCTTGCGTACCGCGCTTCCGGCGGGTCTCCTTCGATGTGAGCTGCGGTGCATCACCCCCGGCATCGAGGGTACACGGTGACGTGTTCGTGTGCGAACACATCTGGCCGGACTAGTACACCAGGTGTTCTTTGCAGACGATGCAAGAGATAAACCTTTATAGCAATGAGCCCGTCCATTGCAACGGATCCAAAGTAGAATAATACATATTCACAAATTTGAAAGAAAACATTTTAGTTTTGATATACATATCACTAAAAATATCTTATGTTTCACTCCAAATATATTCTTTGGGCTGTTTTGATGAGGTAAGGGAGGAATGTGGTTGGTTTCAAGATACTAAAGGGTTTTGTGTAAACTGGAGCAGAGAAGTGGGAATTGTTGCAAAAGGCCACAACTTACATCACAGCCATTAGATGCAGATCTAATGGTCAGAAATGGCGGATGGCAGACACACCATCATCACCAACTGAGTCTTTTACAGGAGTACTAGCAAGATGCCCATGCGTTGCATGGAAAATCAAGATGCATTTGTATAAGTAGTTTATGTTGTGGGAGAAAAGGATGAACAAGACAAGGCCTTATTTGCAAATGTGGAGAGGGGTGTGGGTATCTTTTTGCAAAATTGCCATAGTTTCGTTCCTATCCGTCAGATATAAATCGGACGGCCTATATTGCAGGATGGCAGGAACACCATCATCACCAACTCTATTTTTATAAGAGTATAGATAAGTATAAGTAATATAGGAGTAGGAGTAGAGAAAAACCCGAGTTGGTGATGATGGTCATTGTTAGTTGTCAGACGGTGCAAGTTATAGCCCGGGTGTTTTAACCTTTTTTAGTAATGATATCTGGCGATTGTTCGCCACGAGCTCAATCATGGAGAATCCCACGTAACCATCAGATTTCCATCCGACGGTAGCCTGTTTTTAAGCCATAGTATTTGACAAAACCGCCACCCTTACACACGTACTGTAACTGCGTCGCGGGCATTTGCAACTTCTATGTCTGCCAGTGAACGTTTGCTGGGGATTGGAGTTAGCACCGATGGTGGTTCGTAGTCATTCCACGCTCAAGCATTGAAGTTTGTAACTATTTTACATTAGAATATACTAATCTGCCCGTTCAAGTAGTAGAGCAGAGTCCTACTCCACTACTACTCTAGTCAAGCAAGTTAGGGCATACTAGTAGGTACTATAGGGAGTACAAGTACTGTGATCACTCAAGCAAGTTGTTTGGCATCGATATGACCCTACGCTGCGGGTACCTGTCTCGTAAGTAAAGCGGCGTGTTGTAGTCATCGTCACATGTCCACTTTCTGCAGAACATATTCGCTTCTCCATCCTGGTCCGCACATGATCGTCCAATCTTCCATCCCCGCTAAGGCGCCTCCCCTCTCTTCCGAAACCCAAGCACTAACAATGGAACAACTGAGCAACGTCCACCAAAAGAGTGGCTGGAATTCGCTCCCCATAGAGGTAATCAAGCTCATTGCTTCGCGTGAGGACAATCTCAGTACCATGCCGCTCGCCACGTGCTCATCGGGGCTGTACTGTTTACTCGAAGCCCTCAGGCCGGAGATTTTTAAGCCAGCTCCTTGCTTGCTGATGCCGCCTGATCTTTAGAAATGGCGTGTCACGCAGCATAACGATCGTAGGGTGGTGAGCATCAACCCTCTTAATTGCGATCCGATCCCCATCACCCTCAACTACATTAATGGTATGTACCAGGTCGGCATGAACACGTCTTGGATGGTGCTCGTCAATGGTGGAGGTAGCTGGATGCTTGTGGAGGTCTACACCCGGTGATTGATCCCCCTTCCTTCGATTAACACTGCACTTCTTTGCCACCACGGCCCAGAATACTTGGAATCTTACAGTAGCCAACATGATACCAAGTTTGATTTTCTCAAGGTTGTAATTTGCCAAGTGCCCAAGAGATCTATGAATTATAAAGACTTCAGGCTAATTGCATTCTTCAACCGTGGTCTCGCCTATCTAACAGGTCACTGCGGTAAGTGGATAAATCTGCACGTCCATCGCAGGATAATACATCCTCCATGGTTCTCTGATGCCATTGAACACAAGGGCTTCATTTACGCTCTCGACTCCTTCTATGGCTGGACGTATTGCTGGCCTACTCCAGTCATCGCTACAAATGACTGTTGCAGCAGTATGTTACTTTCCTATGATACCATGATGGCTTGCTTATATTACTGTCAACATTTAATGAAAAATATTCATGCTCATAACATGTTGTTCTTAAGATTGAGTACATTAAAAGCCCTTTTTTATTTGACTCCAACTTGATATGATGTTGTAGGCCGCCTGGTGTCCCTATCCTTCCTAATCTCAGAACCATTCAAAGAAAAGCGACATGTCAGTTGCAGGTGGTTCCTGGCTCCATCGGACGATGGCGAACGATTGATCATCGTTCACACATACCGTACATGTTGTTTCGCAGAATACAATCACAGTCACTGCAAGGTCTTTGAGCAGGATCCCAACTTCTCTGGGCATTCAGGAATTTTTGACTGGAGCCTGGTAAGTAGCCTTGGTACATGCTCTCAGTTTCTCAGACTGAATAATCCGATTAACCAGGAGATAACCGACATCAAGGGATCATGATGGCAGTGCGGTTTTGTTCATCAGGCAAAATTGTGTGTACACAGCGTACCATGCGTCTCTGCATGCACCGTACCCTGATATGTGCCGCCACGCTCTGCAGCCCAAAGTAGGAGAGAGGGTCACAAGTATCATACTTTGACCTGTTGGCTAGAGTTTCCCCCGTCAGGCACCCATCTGGTTCAATCCGTCAGCTAATCTCCGCAGCTTAATAAATAGTAACGTCTAACTGAGCCAGTTAGTTAGATGCATGTTGGTGTAGTCGGATCTTTATTTAGTTTGACGCATACACTTGTTCTTTTTTGATAGCCCTTTTGTAATGATGGCTGATGTTTGTTTTGGAAGAGAGAGCTACGTCTTTACTCTGTTGGCCTGCTTACTGCTTCTGTTGCACCCCCAGCCGTGATTGCTGCTGCTGCTGCTATTTTCAATGTACAATCAGTAGTATATTTCGTCTGTTGGTTGAATAAATGTGTTGTTAGAATGACAAACACAATATTTTGGAAGTCGTTGCATGGTCCGATCCTTTAGTGCCCCGTACCGTACATAGCGCATACTATTTTTCATAGGAACACATTTTCCACTTGTTGGTAACATACATCCCACCGATGAAGGCCCAATAGAGGAGCCCATAATTAATTGGAAGGGAGGCTCTCACATGAATCCGTACAGGTACATGCTCATGGTCCCCTAAACATAAATCTATACCTACTATTAAAGGGAATAGGTATTCTTGGTTTGGTCATAATATTTTTCGTCCGTCATGAGGCACTGGGGTTAATTGTTACGATCGTACATTATTTTCTCAAACATCTGGGCCGGCCCATGAAAATAGCAATAGGGTCCGATGACATATTGTAGCTCCAAAAAAGATGCATGTCTGGGGATCGAACTCAGGATGCCATATTAAAAACATCACACACCAACCCATTGACCTGCTGAGCTTTGCTGGTTATAAAATAGTGCAGAATCTTAAGAACCAATTTCTAGCGCAGATACGCATATTTTTAAATATTTGATTGCAACTGTTGTCAAAAAATACCAGAATGTCTTGTGAAGCGCGAACACTTTACAAATTTGTAAACATATTTTGATAAAATGAAATATTTTTTTAAAACACGAATATTTTCTGAAAATCATGAACAATTTTTTCAAACAGGAACATTTTTAAATTCCAAAACAAAATGTGGAAACACAAATATTTTTTAAAACTGGGAACAAAGTTGGGAACACATAAAAAATGAAATTCCAGAAAAGAAATTGAAGTCATAATATTTTTCGTCCGTCATGAGGCACTTGGGTTAATTGTTACGATCGTACATTATTTTCTCAAACATCTGGGCCGGCCCATGAATATAGCAATAGGCTGTGATGACATATTATAGCTCCAAAAAAGATGCCTGTCTGGGGATCGAACTCAGGATGTCATATTAGAAATATCACACACCAACCAATTGACCTGCTGAGCTTTGCTGGTTATAAAACAGTGCAGAATCTTAAGAACCAATTTCTAGCGCAGATATGAATATTTTTAAATATTTGATCGCAACTGTTGTCAAAAAAATACCAGAATGTCTTGTGAAGCGCAAACACTTTACAAATTTGTAAACATATTTTAATAAAATGAAATATTTTTTTAAAACACGAAAATTTTCTGAAAATCATGAACATTTTTTCGAACAAGAACATTTTTTAAATTCCAAAACAAAATATGGAGACACAAACATTTTTTTAAACTGGGAACAAAGTTGGGAACACATAAAAAAATGAAATTCCAGAAAAGAAATTGAAGCATGAACATTTAAAAAAATGAACAATTTGTGGATACACGGAATTTTTTTTGAAATTCCAATAGAAATTCTGAGAAGTTGTGAAAATTTTGAACAAAAACATTCCAAACAATTTTTGAAAAACCCAAACAAAATTTTAAAACATGTTTTTTAACACATTTTCAAACAATTTTGGAAATGGGAACATTATTTGAAACTCCTGAAAATGAAAACATGAACATTTTTTAGATTTGTCAACAATCTGTGAAAACGGCAACCTTTTCTGAAATTCTGACATTTGTTAAAAGTTGTGAAAAAATAGAACAAAACCATTCCGAACAAACTTTCAAAACATGAACATTATTTGAAAATCCAATTTTTTATTTATTTACAAATACGAAAACACGACCATTTTTTGAAAATTTTAAAAGTGCGAACATTTTTTTAGATAGAGAGGGTTCGCATGAATATTTATCCCACCTCGCTTTGATCCAAAAAAATCCATCAATTTATATACACCGGATAGTTCTCGAGAATGAACGGTATTGTGCGGGAGTGAAGGAATTAAGGTTGGCTCTAATTAAATGAAATTGTTGTAATAGAGCCTGACGAAAGAATTAAATGTTGGCTCTAAACGGAAATGTGGGAAGTATGGCTGGATTATAGGCTCGGGATGTGCTTGCATGTCTGATGAAGTGTATGACATGGCTGAATCTAACAAACAAAAGATATAAGATACCTGGTTGGAGTGTTATATATAGCCAATGAGTGATGGATGAATCTTAATGCGCACTAACAAAACAACCCCCGAATTGTGTGCAACACAAGAGATGCTGCTGCCTTCTTTTCATGGGATCAATCGGGTCTTTCTCGCAAACTACTCAAAAATGAAAAAAAGAATCAAACGTCCTGCCGTCAGCTTTGATTTTTGGGCGGCATGTTGGCCTTTTCAATGTGCAAGGAAATGTTTTTATTTCTCGGTATTTTTGCCGCTATCAATTTTTACTTTCCTCAAAAAAAACCTGGTAAATCTACATGCAACTTTCAATCGAGCATTGTTACTGCAAACGGCACACACAACAGTTTTAGGCCCTGTTGCTCCAAGCAGAACACAACGTTGGAAGGCCAATTGCTTGCTAGATCCGGAAGCATGTCAATGTAACACCTGTCGCCGCTATTATTTTTCTATTGGGAAGTTGGACCGCCGTGTCATAAAACCAATTACATAAGAGATGCCAAGACAACAAGTCATACAGACAACGTAGCAAAGCCGACCACATGGACACAACAAGGATGACCGCCATTGCTACAAGTCGGACGCGTGTCGTAGCAAGGTCAATCAGTGTGCTACAAATTGGATATGCGAAGGTGTAAAGCTAACTAAGTGTAGATGTTAGGATTATAAGGAGAATTAATTGGTCCTTAGCACATGTGTTAAGAGTTGTTGCGTGATTAATGTCTGACTGATATGCACTCTTTTAGAGCTTGATGTGTGTCTCCCTGTTGTGTGATACCTTCTGGATGCTATCATGCCACACTGATGAACATGCTAATATTCACTCCCGTTGCAACACACGGGCATATGTGATAGTAAGTAAATAAATAAATAAAGCTAAATACTCATGTACCAGTTCTTTAAATTCATGATTTAACAGGAGGATATTATTTCCTATGATAGTGTTGTTACATTCAGTCGATATAATTCTTAGGCAAAGATAACGACTAGTCTTCTTTCTCCCACTATTTTCTTCCTGCAACCAGCGGACCCATGCAAATCGTAGTCAATGTCATAAATAATTCCAGTCCATTTTTATTTTCAATAACAATGTCCAACCCAACCCAACACATTGGTGACATCACTTTATCCTCCGCCTTGGTGAGCTCGCCGCGGCGCCGCCGTCTGGCCCTGTCAACATAGTGAATCGGGAGAGGACTGTAGATGTGAGTATGACAGTACGGACCCACCAGGTCCACTCCCGAACACAAGCAAAGCGCCTCTTTTACTACTCAAATGCACCCCTCAATTTTTTACTCTAATCCACCCTGCTGATATCTAAGACCCATATCATTTTCAACATATAGTCAATTAACGACAGAATTGCACAATTTTTTTTGACGATTTCTTCGAAGGAGTAGGCTATAAACTGGTTGTGCGGTCTCTGTTGCCCGTCTAACAACATGACCAGCCTAGCGGTTTTTTCTTTCGGAAAATCGGTAGGCCACTATTTCTTTTTGAAGAATACCCAAGCTAGGCCTATTTGTTTTCTCCCACTTACTGGGCTGCAAATCTTTCAAGACGAGGAGGGAGGCATTCCGGCCTGGCCAAAGAGTTTGGTCAGTATCTGTTAAAAGTAAATGGGAAAATTAGTTTCTTTTTTTGTTTTTGTCCTTTACTGATATTTTATATTTCATTGGATTTTAACATGACATAGTACTAATTTATTTTTAAATTTGTTTTATTATGGCTAATAATTTTTGGGTTAAGAATATTTTGTTCCCCAGTAAAAAATGCGAATTTTCAAAATTTTGCACATTTTTAGTTTAATTTTTTAACCCTGGTACTGACCAGAAAATGGGCAGCAATTCTAAAAATGGAAAGTGGGCTACAATAAATTCCATCTGAATTAGAAAACGAGTAAAAATTATAAAAATAATAGAAAATGGGTTGTACATGCCACAAATTTCGAGGCTGACTTGTTTACGCAAGGCTTTGTCAGTCAACACACGATTCTAGTAGCAGTGACTGTTGGATGTCCATCCAACGGTCGATGTGCTTCTTCAATCTCTCATCTTCCTGCTCCCGCCGCCTAAACCAACGTCGGCGGGACTGCCTGCTCCCTCCTCTTGTGACCCATTGTCATGCCGTGCAAGCTTCACCGGCCCACCCTACGAAAAAAATTATTCCTCCCACTAACATCTGGGGTGCATTGGTTCGGAGGGTGTCCTGTGGGCCTACTAAGTTGACATGTACACAAGGCTTTGTCAACTTAGTCAACAAATGATTCTAGCAGTAGTGACCGTTGGATTTGAATCGAATGGTCCTGCTATTTCTTCAGTCGTTGTTCTTCTTGCACCAGCCACTCAAACCAGCGCCGGCGAGACCGCCTGCTCCTGCCTCCAGTGGTCGGCTGTGCTGTCGTTGAGGCCTCACTGCCCCCTACTACTCCCACCACTGGTTAGGCCCTAAGGCGACAGTAGTCTCACACCGCAGCCGAACCAGTGAACCCTTGTACTCCGCTCTGTGTGGGCATCCACTTCCACATCTTCCCCGGCTCCGCGTCGTCCCCTTCCTAGGCCTCCTCGTCGTCCAACACCCTGGTGATCTCGGCAAGCCGTGGTCAACGTGGTCAAGGAACGACATCCATCGGACATGGACTTTACGTGGAGAGGCTAACAGCTGGGTCCATGGCCGCACACAAGGAAATGCCTCCTTATTACGTGCAAAATAATGATTCCTCCACCTGACATCTGGGACCCACCAGAAGGGCCTCTGTATTTCGCGAAAAAAAACGTTCCGCTCGCTGACAGGTCGGACCCACCAGCTATATATTCGCACGCAAGGAAATGCCTCCTTCTTAAGCACAAAAAAATGAATACTTACCCTGCTAGCTGGGACCCAGCATAGTGGGAGGCTGACATATGTACCTACTAAGTTGACGGGGATGGAGGGATTTGTCAATTTTTGTCAATATGAATGATTCTAACTCTAGTGACTGTACTATGTCCATCCAACGGTCGTAGTGCTTCTTCAACCTCTGGTCTTTTTGCTCTAGCCGCCCAAAGCAGCGCCGGTCATGCCGCCTGCTCCTGCCTCCCATGGCCAGCTATGCTACCGCGGAGGCCTCACCGCCCCCTACTACTCCCATCCCTGGGCAGGCCCTACGGTGAAGGCAGCCTCACACCGCAGCCAAACCAGTGAACCCTCGTACCCCTCTTTGCGTGGGCATCCACTGGCGCGTCTACCCCGGCTCCGCGTCGTCCCGTTCCTAGGCCTCATCATCGTCCACCGCCTTGGTGCTCTCGGCGCGGCGTGGTCAACGGCCGACTTCCATCGGAAGAGTATTATACGTGGAGAGGCTGACAGTTGGGTCCATGGCCGCAGCGAGGAAGTGCCTCCTTATTACGCGAAAAATAATGATTCCTCCACCTGACAGCAGGGACCCACCGGACAGGCCACCGTATTTCATGAAAAAAATGTTTCCCTCCTGACTGCTGGAACCCCACCAGCTACATCTTCGCACGCAAGGAAGTGCGTCCATATTACGGACAAAAAAATGATTCGCCCCCTGACTGCTGGCACCCACCAGCTACATCTTTGCATGCAAGGAAGTGCCTGACAGTCGGGACCCACCTGGTTGAAGCGTACGTGGCCTTGTCATTCTGGTCGCGAACATGTACGTACATACTGGTCAATGTAGAGGCGCGCACGTGTCGTTGTAGAGGCGTGCACGTGTCGTAGTAGAGGCGCGCACGTAGCATGTACACGTACGTACATCGGCCAGGGTGCAAAAAAAAAATACGGCCACGTACGTACATATAGGCGGGGTCTCGAACACCAACTCGCGCATATGTATGGCCAGGGCTTTGATAACCCACAAGTATAGGGGATCGCAACGGGTAGAGTATTCAACCCAAATTTATTGATTCGACACAAGGAGAGCCAAAGAATATTCTCAAGTATTAACAGTTAAGTTGTCAATCCAACCGCACCTGAAAGACTTAATATCTGCAATAAAGTATTTTGTAGCAAAGTAATATGGAAGTAACGGTAATGGTGGAAAAAGTAACAGTATTGGTTTTGTAATGATTGTAACAGTGACAATGGAAAAGTAACTAAGCAAAGATCCATATGTGAAAAGCTCAAGGCAATGGATCAGTGATGGATAATTATGTCGGATGTGATTCCTCATGCAACAGTTATAACATAGCATGACACAGACCTAACTCCAGTTCATCAATGTAATGTAGGCATGTATTTTGAATATAGTCATACGTGCTTATGGAAAAGAACTTGCATGACATATTTTGCCCTACCCTCCCGTGGCAGCGGGGTCCTATTGGAAACTAAGGGATATTAAGGCCTCCTTTTAATAGAGTACCAGACCAAAGCATTAAGACTTAATGAATACATGAACTCCTCAAACTATGGTCATCACCGGGAGTGGACCCACTTCGGGGTTACCGGATCTTAACGCATAGTAGGTGACTCTTGACTTGCAAGATAGGATCAAGAACTCACATATATTCATGAAAACATAATAGGTTCAGATCTGAAATCATGGCACTCGGGCCCTAGTGACAAGCATTAAGCATAGCAAAGTCATAGCAACATCAATCTCAGAACATAATGGACACTAGGGATCAAACCCTAACAAAACTAACTTGATTACATGATAAATCTCATCCAACCCATCACCGTCCAGGAAGCTTGATGATGACGATGGAGACGGATTCCCCTCTCCGGAGCCCCGAACGAACTCCAGATCAGCCCTCCCGGGAGAGATTAGGGCTTGGCAGCGGCTCCGTATCGTAAAATGCAATGAATCCTTCTTCCTGATTTATTTCTCCCCAAACGTGAATATATAGAGTTGGAGTTGAGGTCGGTGGAGCCTCAGGGGGCCCACGAGACAAGGGGCACGCCCCCACCCTTGTGGACAGGGTGTGGGCCCCCCTGGTGTTGATTCTTCCGCCAGTATTTTCTATAAATTCCAAAAATATTCTCCGTGAAGTTTCAGGTCATTCCGACACTTTTATTTCTGCACAAAAATAACACGATGGCAATTCTGTTGAAAACAGCATCAGTCCGGGTTAGTTCCGTTTAAATCATGCGAGGTAGTGTCCAAAACAAGGTCAAAAGTTTTTGGAAAAGTAGATGAGATGGATACGTATCAACTCCCCCAAGCTAAATCCTTTGCTTGTCCTCAAGCAATTCAGTTGACAAACTGAAAGTGATAAAGAAATTTTTTTACAAACTCTTTTTGATCTTGTTGTTGTAAATATGTAAAGCCAGCATTCAAGTTTTCAGCAAAGATTATGAACTAACCATATTCACAATAACATTTATGTCTCATGTTTACTCATATCAATGGCATAATCAACTACCAAGCAATAATAATAAATCTCGGATGACAACACTTTCTCAAAACAATCATAATATGATATAACAAGATGGTATCTCGCTAGTCCTTTATGAGACCGCAAAACATAAATGCAGAGCACCTTTGAAGCTCTAGGACTGATTGAACATTGTGATTCATGGTAAAAGAGATCCAGTCATAGTGATACTCAATGTAAACTAATATTAATGCATGCACATGACAGCGGTGCTCTCCAACTGGTGCTTTTTAATAAGAGGATGATGACTCAACATAAAAGTAAATAGATAGGCCCTTCACAGAGAGAAGTAGGGATTTGTAGAGGTGGTAGAGCTCTATTTTTGAAATAGAGAAAAATAATATTTTGAGTGGCATACTTTAATTGTCAACATAACAACCAAGAGATCTTGATATCTTCCATGCTATACACATTATAGGCAGTTACCAAACAGAATGGTAAAGTTTATACTCCCCCACCACCAACAAACGTTAATCCATGGCTTGTCCGAAACAATGGGTGCCTCCAACTAACAACAAACCTGGGGGAGTTTTGTTTGCAATTATTTTAATTTAAGCATGGGACTGGGCATCCCGGTTACCAGCCATTTTCTCGTGAATGAGGAGTGGAGTCCACTCCTCGTGGGAATAACCCACCTAGCATGGAAGATATAGACATCCCTAGTTGATACATGAGCTATTCGAGCATACAAAATAGAATTTCATTTGAAGGTTTAGAGTTTGGCACATAAAAATTTACTTGGAACGACAGGTAGATATCGCATATAGGAAGGTATGGTGGACTCATATGGAATAACTTTTGGGGTTTATGGAAGTGGATGCACAAGCAATATTCCCGCTTAGTACAAGTGAAGGCTAGAGTAGGATATAATTCACCATGAACATAAATATCGTGGAGGCTATGTTGATTTTGTTTCAACTACATGCGTGAACATGTGCCAAGTCAAGCCACTCGAATCGTTCAAAGGAGGATACCACTCTATCATACCACATCACAATCATTTTAATAGCATGTTGGCACGCAAGGTAAACCATTATAAACTCATAGATAATTAAGCATGGCATGAGCAACTATAATCTCTAATTGTCATTGCAAACATGTTTCATTCATAACAGGCTAAATCAGGAACACTGAACTAATCATATTTAAAAAAACAAGATAGGTCGAGTTCATACCAGCTTCTCTCATCTCAATCAGTCCATCATATATCATCATTATTGCCTTCCACTTGCACGACCGAACGGTGTGGATAATAATAATAGTGCACGTGCATTGGACTAAGCTGGAATCTGTAGGCATTTAATACAAGGGATAAGACAAGGTAATATGGGCTCTTTGTTAGATCAACAATAATGAATATGAGAGCCACTCAACCTTTTCAACATGGTCTTCTCCTCTCGACCCCCAAAGAAAATAAAAGAAACAAAACTATTTACACGGGAAAGCTCCCAACAAGCAAAATAAGAATGAGAAATCTTTTTGGGTTTTCTTTTAATTACTACTACATGCATGGAAAGTAAACTAGCTAAAAGCTACAACTAATTTTTTTGGTTTTTCTTAAGGTTTTTCAAACACACAAGAAGAAGGCTTAAAAAGAAAATAAACTAGCATGGATAGTACAATGAAAAAGTATGAGCACCGACAACTCGAATGAGTGTGTGAACATGAATGTAATGTCGGTGAGAAATACATACTCCCCGAAGCTTAGGCTTTTGGCCTAAGTTGGTCTATGGCCACGGTTGGACTGGTGGATATCCAAAGTTGTAGCTAGGGTCGTACTGAGATGCAGCAGCTACTGCCTGACGTGCTGCAGCTTGGAGGTGAGCTGCCTCCGTCCTCCTCTCGTACTCATTCGCCTCCTCCCTGGTTATAACATATCTCCTTTTGCCTGAAAGTCCAAGAAAGTAGGAGCAGGGAGGGTGATATGGATAGTGCGCCGTCTATGAATGATTAGTCGGTACTGGAGGAATTGTTCATTCTTCTCAACAAACTGATGCTGAACCATGGCATTATAATATAGGTAAGCAGGAGATAATTCTATATCATTTCCATGTATGGGTATATCAAGATAGTTAGTTACACGAGTTGGATAAATTCCACCAAACAAATCTCCACTTATACTATTGTGATGCAGCCTATGTGCAACAATAGGCCCCAAATTATATTGTTTATCACCTAATACCTCACTCTTGAGGACACTAAGATCTGGAACGCACATGTGACAAGCCTCATCTTTACCGTCAATGCATCTACCAATGAAGAAAGCAAAATAATGAATGGAAGGGAAATGAATGCTCCCTATGGTAGCTTGTGTGATTTCCCTAGATCCCCCCATATTAATACCAGAAAGAAAGACTTTATATTCAGATTTGCGAGGTTCACTAACATTGCCCCACTGCGGGAGTTTACAAGCAATATTAAAATCTTCTAGGTCCATGGTATATGATTTATCATAAAGATCAAATAAAACAGTGTGACAATTGCGCGAGGATGTAAATTTAAACCTTCTCACAAAGGAATTAGTTAGATAGTGGTATTGCCGGCACTTATCTGGCACGAAGCTCTCAAGATCAGCGTTACGCACATACGCGTCAAATTCATCCTTGATGCCTGCGTGGACCATAAACTCCTCCGACGACCATTCACAAGGCCGCACTTGAGCTTCCCTTGGTGGTTCATCGTCCTGCTCACGTATTGCGAGCCTTGGTCCTTGCTTCCTTGAGGAACCACCTTGGTACATTTTCCTAAACATTTTTCTTCCTCTAAAATATTTCTGAAATTTTTAGTGATTCAAAATAAAAGTGAACCGAACTCAACAAGATTGATAGCAACTATTCCTACAAGTGCCTGGAGGCCATATAATGCATTAAAACTACTTTTGACCACATAAATTTGACATGCAAGATCAAGAATAGGGTCACCTAAGCAGCAAAAATTTGCAATAAATAAAGCACTAGAGCAAAAACTAATTGGACCATTGAAGGAGTCACATACCGAAGAACAATCCCCCAAAGCCGTTTTGTGAATGGAGCTTTGAGCAAGGAGATCGAAAATGACAGCAAGATGAGCTAGAACGCGGGTTTGAGCTGTGGGAGGATTTTTTCTGGAGGAAGATGAAGTGTGTGGGTGCTGGAATAAGTGGAGAGGGCCCACGTGGGGTCCACGAGGTAGGGGGCGCGCCCTGGACCCTCATGGCTAGGTGGTGTGGCCCCCGGGTGTGTTCTCAGTGCCAAATATTCTTAAATATTCTACAAAAAATCATCTAAAATTTTCACGGCATTTGGAGAACTTCTATTTTTGGGGTATTTTTTATTGCAAGGATAATTGAGAAAACAGACGGAAAATACTATTTTTTCTTTATTTAATCTAAATAACAGAAAGTAAAAGGAGGGTATAGAAAGTTGTGCTTTCTAACTTCATCCATATCATGCTCTTCAAAAAGGAATCCATTAACAAGGTTGATCAAGTCTTGTTAACAACTCTTTCCGAATAAGATGAAACCGGAGAATTTTTGAATAACACTAGGTTACCTCAACGGGGATATGCACATCCCCAACAATAAGAATATCTTATTTCTTCTTGACAGTAGGAAGAGGGAATTCACAACCTCCAATCGTAATTTTTTGGAATTTTTCCAATAGAGTTGATACTGTGGACTTGAGGTTGTTTCCTCGGAAAGTGTACCGTATGCTCATTACCATTAACATGAAAAGTGACATTGCCTTTGTCGCAATCAATAACAGCCCCTGCAGTATTCAAAAAGGGCCTACGAAGGATAATCGACATACTATTGTCCTCGGGAATATCAAGAATAACAAAGTTCGTTAAAATAGTAACGTTTGCAACCACGATAGGCACATCCTCACAAATACCGACATGTATAGCAGTTGATTTATCAGCCATTTGCAAAGATATTTTAGTAGGTGTCAACTTATTCAAATCAAGTCTACGATATAAAGAGAGAGGCATAACACTAACACCGGCTCCAAGATCACATAAAGCAGTTTTAACATAGTTTCTTTTAATGGAGCATGGTATAGTTGGTACTCCTGGATCTCCAAGTTTCTTTGGTATTCCACCTTTAAAAGTATAATTAGCAAGCATGGTGAAAATTTCAGCTTCCGGTATCTTTCTTTTATTTGTAACAATATCTTTCATATACTTAGCATAAGGATTCATTTTAAGCATATCAGTCAAACGCATACGCAAAATGATAGGTCTAATCATTTCAGCAAAGCGCTCAAAATCCTCATCATCCTTTTTCTTGGATGGTTTAGGAGGAAAAGGCATGGCTTTCTGAACCCATGGTTCTCTTTCTTTACCGTGCTTCCTAGCAACAAAGTTTCTCTTATCATAACTTAGATTTTTTTGATTCTGGGTTATCAAGATCAACAATAGGTTCAATCTCTACATCATTGTTATTGCTAGGTTGAGCATCAACATGAACATAATCATTAATATTATCACTAGGTTCATGTTCATTACCAGATTGTGTTTTAGCATCAGAAATAGAAATATCATTGGGATTCTCAGGTGTGTCAACAACAGGTTCACTAGAAGCATGCAAAGTCCTATCATTTTTCTTTTTCTTCTTAGAAGAACTAGGTGTATCAATATTAATTCTCTGAGAATCTTGCTGAATTCTCTTAGGGTGGCCCTCAGGATACAAATGTTCCTGAGTCATTTTACCCCCTCTAGTCACAACTCTAATAGCATTATAATTTTTCTTATTATTTAATTCATTGAGCAAATCATTCTGAGCTTTAAGCACTTGTTCTACTTGAGTGGTAACCATAGAAGCATGTTTACTAATAAGTTTAAGTTCACCTTTCACTCTAGACATATAATCACTCAAGTGTTCAATTATATAGGCATTACGTTTCAATTATCTACCAACATAAGCATTGAAGTTTTCTTGTTTAACAATAAAATTATCAAACTCATCTAAGCATTGGGTAGCAGACTTATAACGAGGAATATCACCTTCATCAAATCTATAGGGAGAATTTACCTTTACTACCTATGTCAGGTTATCAAGACCATGTGTCTCTTCAATAGGTGGTAAATTCTTAACATCTTCAGCTTTAATACCCTTTTCTTTCATAGATTTCTTTGCCTCTTACATATCTTTAGGAGTAAGAAATAGAATACCCCTTTTCTTCGGAGTTGGCTTAGGAGTTGGTTCTGGACGTGTCCAATTATTATCATTACTCAACATATTATTCAATAGCAATTCAGCTTGATCAATAGTTCTATCCCTGAAAGCACAACTATCCAGGTGGTCTCTGGAAGCATCGGTTAGTCCATTATAAAAGATATCAAGTATTTCATTTCTCTTGAGAGGATGATGAGGCAAAGCATTAAGTAATCGGAGAAGCCTCCCCAAGCTTGTGGGAGACTCTCTTCTTCAATTTGCACAAAATTATATATTTCCCTTAAAGCAGCTTGTTTCTTATGAGCGGGGAAATATTTAGGAGAGAAATAATAAATCATATCCTGGGGACTACGCACACAACCCGAATCAAGAGAATTAAACCATGTTTTAGCACCACCCTTTACTGAGAATGGAAATAACTTAAGGATATAGTAGTAACGAATCTTCTCCTCATTAGTGAACAGGGTGGCTATATCATTTAATTTAGTAAGATGTGCCACAACAGTTTCAGATTCATAGCCATAAAATGGATCAGATTCAACCAAAGTAATTATCTCAGGATCGACAGAGAAATCATAATCCTTATCAAAAATACACATAGGTCAAGTAGCAAAAGCAGGGTCATATTTCATTCTAGCATTCAAAGATTTTTCTTTTAGCTAAGCTAACAATTTCTTAAGATCATGTTTATCTTTGCAAGCTAAAAAGTCTCTAGCAGTTTCTTCATCCATAACATAACCCTCTGGTACATCAGGCAATTCATATCTATGGGGAGAATCTTCATCATCACTTTCATCAATATTATCAGTTTCAATAGTTTCATTCTCTCTAACCCTCGCAAGTTGTTCATCAAGAAATTCACCTAATGGCACCGTATTATCAAGCATAGAAGTAGTTTCATCATAAGCATCATTCATAGCAAAAGTGGCATCATCAATAACATGTGACATATCAGAATAAATAGAAGGAGTAGGTGTCGCAAGTTTACTCAAAACAGAAGGTGAATCAAGTGCAGAGCTAGATGGCAGTTCCTTACCTCCCCTCGTAGTTGAGGGAAAAATCTTGTTCCTTTCATCTTTGAAGTTCCTCATAGTGATCAACAGATATAAATCCCAAGTGACTCAAAGAATAGAGCTATGCTCCCCGGTAACGGCGCCAGAAAATAGTCTTGATAACCCACAAGTATAGCGGATCGCAACAGTTTCCGAGGGTAGAGTATTCAACTCAAATTTATTGATTCGACACAAGGGGAGCCAAAGAATATTCTCAAGTATTAACAGTTGAGTTGTCAATTCAACCGCACCTGAAAGACTTAATATCTGCAGCAAAGTATTTAGTAGCAAAGTAATATGGAAGTAACGGTAACGATGGCAAATGTAACAGTATTGGTTTTGTAATGACTGTAACAGTGGCAATGGAGAAGTAACTAAGAAAAGATCAGTATGTGAAAAGCTCGTAGGCAATGGATCAGTGATGGATAATTATGTCGGATGACTCCTCATGTAACAGTTATAACATAGGGTGACACAGAACTAGCTCCAGTTCATCAATGTAATGTAGGCATGTATTCCGAATATAGTCATACGTGCTTATGGAAAATAACTTGAATGACATCTTGTGTCCTACCCTCCCGTGGCAGCAGGGTCCTATTGGCAACTATGGGATATTAAGGCCTCCTTTTAATAGAGTAGCGGACCAAAGCATTAGCACTTAATGAATACATGAACTCCTCAAACCATGGTCATCACCGGGAGTGGTCCCGATTATTTTCACTTCGGTGTTACCGGATCATAACACATATAGGTGACTATTGACTTGCAAGATAGGATCAAGAACTCACATATATTCATGAAAACATAATAGGTTCAGATCTGAAATCCTGGCACTCGGGCCCTAGTGACAAGCATTAAGCATAGCAAAGTCGTAGCAACATCAATCTCAGAACATAATGGATACTAGGGATCAAACCCTAACAAAACTAACTTGGTTACATGATAAATCTCATCCAACCCATCACCGTACAGCAAGCCTACGACGGAATTACTCACGCACGGTGGTGAGCATCATGAAATTGGTGATGGAGGAAGGTTGATGATGACGATGGCGACGGATTCCCCTTTCCGGAGCCCCAAACGGACTCCATATCAGCCCTCCTGAGAGAGATTAGGGCTTGGCGGCGGCTCCATATCGTAAAACGCGATGAATCCTTCTCCGTGATTTTTTTCTCCCCGAACGTGAATATACATAGTTGGAGTTGAGATCGGTGGAGCCTCAGGGGGCCCACAAGACAGCGGAGCGCACCCCAGGGGGGTGGGCGCGCCCCCACCCTCATGGACAGGGTATGGGCCCCCTGGTGTTGATTCTTCCGCCAGTATTTTTTATAAATTCCAAAAATATTCTCCATGAAGTTTCAGGTCATTCTGAGAACTTTTATTTTCGCAAATAATAACACCATGGCAATTCTGCTGAAAACAGCATTATTCCGTGTTAGTTCCATTCAAACCATGCAAGTTAGAGTCCGAAACAAGGTCAAAAGTGTTTGGAAAATTAGATGCGATGGAGACATATCAGGCTTGTGTACATGGCTGGGTCGGAAGGGAGAAGCTACACCATCATCTTGTTCATGGGGAGGCAACCGGCTGGGTCGGAAGGAATGCGTCATTATGTTCATCGGGAGCCAACCGGCTTGGACAAAATAGCCGATGAAAATGAGGCCTGGCATGCCACAAAACGGATGAAACGGCCTTGTGTTCGACCGGCCATGGTCGAAATGGGATCCTGTTCATCAGGAGGGGTCTGGCGTACCACAAAATGGAGGAAACAGACTTCTCTTGGACCTCCTATGGTCGAAACGGAGTCCTATTGATAGGGAGGTGTGTGGCGTACCGCAAAACGGAGGAAACAGACTTGTGTTGGAGCGCTATGGTTGAAATGAGGGTCCTGTTCATCGGGACGGGTGTGGCGTACCACAAAACGGGACTCCACGGGATACTGTTCATCTCCACCATTGACCTCCTCCAGCCTCCACGAGCCACTGTTCATCCACCGTCGACCTCCTCCAGCCTCCACCTGCAACTGTTCATCCATGGGCTCCTATTCATCCAGCCTCCACCGCGCGCTCCTCCACCGGCCACTGTTCAACCAGCCCTCTCCACGGGGTCCTGTTCAACCACCCCTCCATGGGCTACTATTCATCTAGCCCTCCACCGGCTACTGTTCAACCAGCCCTCCACGGGCTAGTCTTGTTCATCCAGCCCTCCATAGGGTCCTCTTCATCCACCCCTCCATGGGGTCTTGTTCATCCACTGGCTCGATCGATCGGGGTCCTGTTCATCCACCGGCAACAGCATCTACTACCATGGGGTCCTATTCATCCAACCCCCCACCGGGAACTGTTCATTCGAACCCCCTCAACAACGCTCATTGTTCATCAAGGGAAGGAGGAAGCAATGTTCGATCGACTTCAGTTAGCAGAAGTAGCGAAGGAATCACTCTGGTTCAGCTAACAGCAAGGGATCGATCGATCACTCGGGTTCAGTAACGCATAGCCTGCAGTGCAATCGCTCGGGTTCAGTTAGATCCCAACGCCTCGCTCTGGTTCATTTAGAGCCCAACACCTCGCACACACGCGCGTACGTACGAGAGAAACGCGAATCGCTCGGCCCCGACCACCCACCATAAGAGGGAACTCCCCCGATATTTTCCTCGCCCTTGCTTCGACCATGGTTTTTTACGTCATGAACGGCCCAATGAATGTCATGTAGTTGGTCTTTGGCCTGCCCAGGACGAAAAGCCCATTTTCTATCATGATTTTTTGTCATAGAAGTAGGACCCCGCCACATCAATGATGATACTGGATTTTGTCACAATTATCATCATAGAAGTGTCATAAGCATGACAGAAAAAAAATCGTTTGGCCCAAAATGTCACGGATGGTCTTTTTTGTAATGTATTTTTGTATTTTTGGTTTAATAGATATGAAAATAAAAGCAAAGGAAAAGTAGATCGCAAAGGCAAATATATGACAAAGAGACCCGGGGGCAGTAGGTTTCACTAGTGTTTTCTCTCGAGAAAAATAGCAAACGGTGGGTGAACAAATTACTGTTGGGCAATTGATAGAACTTCAAATGATCATGATGATATACGGGCAATGGCCATTACATAGGCATCACGTCCAAGATTGGTAGACCGACTCCTACCTGCATCTACAACTATTACTTCACACATCGACCGCTATCCAACATGCATCTAGTGTATTAAGTTCATAGAGAAATGGAGTAATGCAATAAGAACAATGACATGATGTAAACAAGATCTATCTATGTAGAGATAGACCCCATCGTTTTATCCTTAGTATGAACGATACATACGTGTCGGTTCCCCTTCTGTCACTGGGATCAAGCACCGTAAGATCGAAACCACTACAAAGCACCTCTTCCCGTTGCAAGATAAATAGATCAAGTTCGCCAAACAAAACCCAAATATCGGAGAAGAAATACGAGGCTATAGGCAACCATGCATAAAAGAGATCAAAGAAACTCAAATACTTTCATGGATATAAAAAAATAGATCTGATCAGAAACTCAAAGTTCATCGATCCCAACCAACACACTGTAAAAGAGTTACATCATATGGATCTCCAAGAGACCATTGTATTGAGAATCAAGAGAGAGAGAGAGGAAGCCATCTAGCTACTAACTACGGACCCGATGGTCTACAAAGAACTACTCATGCATCATCAGAGAGGCACCAATGGAGGTGAGGAACCCCATCCGAGATGGTGTCTAAATTAGATCTAGTGGTTCTGGACTCTGTGGTGGCTGGATGAATATTTTGTCGACTCCCCTAGTGTTTTGGGAATATTGGGGTATTTATAGAGCAAATAGGCGGTCCGGGGGGCACCCGAGGTGGGCACAACCCACCAGGGCGCGCCTCGGCCTCCTGGCGCGCCCTGGTGGGTTGTGCTCTCCTTGGAGCACCCCCAGGCGCAGCCAGGGCCCATAATGTTCCTCCTGGTCAAAAAAAGATCTCCTTAAAGTTTCGTTGCATTTGGACTCCGTTTGATATTGATTTCCTGCGATGTAAAAAACTTGCAGAAAACAGCAACTGGCACTTCGCACTATGTCAACAGGTTAGTACCAAAAAATGATATAAAATGACTATAGAACGACTTTAAAACATCCAAGATTGATACTATAACAGTATGGAACAATAAAAAATTATAGATACGTTGGAGACGTATCACATGCCCATCTACATCTTCTTCCAAGAGATCTTTAACCATGGCAATACTAGGTTCTACTTTGATTTGTTCATCAGGTTTAGGTGTTCTAATATAGCTTTTGTTGACCATAGTTGAAACTTTAGCATGTTCCTTTATCCTAACAGGGAAGGATGGTTTCTCAATATAAGTAGTAGGAACAACTGGATCAACATTGTAAAGTATAGTTTCTTCTTTAACTGGTACCAGTTATTTGATTTCTTCTTTAATAGGTGGGTGATATTTAAACCACTTCTCTTTAGGGAGATCAACATGAGTAGCAAATGATTCACAAAAGGAGGCTACTATCTCAGAGTCAAGTCCATATTTAGAGCTAAACTTTTGAAAAACATCGGTATCCATAAAATATTTAACACAATCATACTCCCTCCTTCCATCTATATAGGGCCTAATGCTTTTTTAAGACAACCTTCGACTATTGACAAGATTAATAGTACATGACATGCATAATGTGAAAATTATATCATCGAAAGCTCCTTTCACATACGAATTTGACAGTATGCTTTGTGTAAGTTGCATGTCATATATTATTGCTCTAACATTTGGTTAAAGTTAGCCTCAAAAAACGTATTAGGACCTATATAGATGGAAGGAGGGAGTACATAAGTTTAATACCCGACTCTTTACCTTTGTCGAGTTCCCAATCTTCAGAGTTGCATTTAATTCTATCCAAAAGATCCCACCGGAATTCAATAGTCTTCTTCATAAAAGAACCAGAACAAGAAGTATTAAGCATGGTTTGATCATTACGAGAAAGCCGAGCATAAAAGTTCTGGATAATAATTTCTCTTGAGAGCTCATGATTGGGGCATGAATATAACATTGACTTAGCCCCCCAAACTAGAGCGATACTTTCTCCTTCACGAGGCCAACTATTATATATATATATATATATTGTCACATCCCTGCTTTTAGTCATGCATTAGGATTGGATGAACATGTGCATCATGTTTAAATTTCTTTTAAACTTGAAATGGGGCCTAATCAACCCCAACACCCCCCCCCCGAAAATGCTAATTTCCAACAATTGGAATTTCAATGAACCCAAAATGCCCTTCATAAAAGCCCACCATTTTTGGTCTTGACTTAAATGTCTGCCAAAAATGGTCTTGCAAATTATGGAGCCATTCTGGATTTTTGAATAAGCCACAAGTAATTGAATTTGGGCATTTTAAATGCTATAAATATTTTAAAGTGCTCAATTAATCTTGGACGCATTTTTAGGAAGTTGAGAATATTCCCAAATGTGCCTCTGAATATTTCCAGAGTTTTTGGAAATGAAATAGTATTTATTCTATTTCAATACACAGAGTAGGAAATAAATAAAAGCAAAAACAAAAAAAAGGACCAGAGACTTACCTGGAAGCCCACCAGCCGGCCCACCTAGCTGGCCCGGCCCAGCAGTCGCTCCACGCAGCTGCTTCGCCTAGCCAGAGAGGCGAGCAGGTGCTCGACGACGAGCACAGGAGCTCGCCACGCCACCTCTCTGCCTTCCTGTCGTCGCCCGCGCCAGCGCGATGCCTCGAAACGCCTCCGCGGCGCCACCCCGACCCCTGGACACCTCATTCCTCCCCCTGCTCTCTCCCTCGCTCCCTGAAGCCATGGCCGAGCTGCCGCAGCCACGCCACCGTAGTTCTCACGTCCACCGTCATCCTTGCACCGCCCCGCCATGTCCACGAGCTCCGCCACCGTCCTCTCCATCGAGCAGCCCGAGCCCCGAGCGCTCGCGCACCCTGCTTCGTCTTCTTCGAGCTCGACTCCACCTAGCACCGCTGCAGATCCCCATCGCCGTCGCTGCCGCATCAGCTCGTCCCCGATCGCGTCGTCTGCTCCTACGTCACCGCCGTGAGCTGCTGCACCTCCCCATCCTCCCCGCTTGCCTTCTTGTGCACCACAGCGACCACACCAAGCTCGCCCGCACGCACCGCCGCCTAAGCTCGTCACCGACATAGCTCCGGCCGCTTAGCGGTCCCGCTGGCACGTCCAGCATGCTCACCGCATCGCGTCGTTGTTGTAGGTGCTAGCGCCACGCCAGCTAGGCCACTGCAGCCACGCGCACGAGCTGACCCGAGCTTCAGCCTCCGCCAAGCTCGTTGCCGGCGATGCTCCGGCCACTCCCCGGCCAAGCCATCACCACGGCTGGATGCGGGCGAGCACCAGCTGCCCGTAGCTGCTCTCCGCGCAGCAAATGATGCCTTGTGGGCAAATCCCGTAGCGCACCGCCGCGTCTGGCCTCGCCGGCGGCTAAACCCCGGCAGGCTGTGACCCACTAACCAGCGAGTTGACCACGTCTGATCGTGTGGGCCCAGGTTGACTCCCCCCCGAGCCAATGACAGGTGGGGCCATCCTGTTAATTAGTTTAGGATTAGTGCTAACTAATTTTAATTAGTTTAGGTCACTGACATGTGGGCCCAGGCCCCACTGACAGTTAGTTAGTACTAACTTAATTATGTTAGTTAGCTGAGACACTGACAGACGGGGCCCACCAGTCAGGTTTGACTGGCCCTGGCACCTTTGACTCGCTGACATCACAATGACGCAGTGCTAATGCAATTATTCATTTTCTGGATTTATTTTTATATACGAAATTCCAGAAAATAGCCAAAACTTCTAAAATTCATAGAAAATCAACCATAGCTCCAAATCAAACAAATTATATATGAAAAATGATCAGAAAAATTCAGTCTATCCATCTGTAATGGTTTCATGCATGACAAACCACTTTAATTTTGCTGTTTAGGTGAAACAAGCTAACACACTCATTATGCATAGGAACTTTAACCCTCATTTGAATCTTTGATTCAAATGGACCCTTTTCAACTTGTTTCGCATTGCATTAGGCAGGACACATCATTTTGCCATGTCATGGCATGCATCATATTGTTGCATATTTGTCATGTGTTGATTATGTTGTGTGTGTCCTTCGTGGTAGGTCCTGCCTCCGAGGATATCTCCGAGTATCCAACTGAAGGGCAGTACCCTACTACCACTCCATCAGGCAAGCAGCCCCATTGATCATATCGATACAATCCCATGTTCTCGCCTCTGCTCTCAGTTACTGCATTAAGACAACAACGTTTCAAACTGTTGTGTGCTGCGGTAGTTGAACCCTTATCCTCTGCATGACCTGTCATTGCCACAGTAACTAGATGAAACCCACTAGCATGTGTAGGAGTTGATTGAGGCATGTTTGTGTTTCCTACCTTGCTATGCCAGCTATGCTTAGAGTTGTGTCAGGTCTGGTTCATCTGGGTGATGGGCTAGAGTGAAATGATTCTGACGGTAACGCGAGTGGTGCATTGAACATGATTTGGTAAAGGTATCAATGAGAGGCCATGTAGGAGTACATGGTGGGTTGTTTCATTGAGGCCGTCCATAAGAACTGAGATCTGTATGCGTGATTTAAGATTCAGCTACTACCACACATTGGGCCCTGAATTATGACCCCGCTCGACTTACTGACCCCTCTCGTCCTCTGTCCAGGAGTTGCAACTAGTTTCTGGTGTTTGTAGGTTATGTGTTGGCGGCCGTGCGTAGCGCTGACCCTAGGGATGGGCTATGATGCGGTAGATACACCATGGCACGGTGTACCGAGTCGCCTGTTTGGTGTCTCGGGAACCCTGCACACATCGTTTGGGGCCGTTGAGGACACCCCGGACGGATCTCCTTGCGGATGGAACCTGAATACGCGATAAACCTGGACTAGGGACTTGTGCGGTTAGTCAGGTCGTGGTCTACACCCACGTCGGCTTTCTCTTGAAGTCTGACGAGAACATGTCGTGTGCAGACTCTAAGTGCTGGAAACATGTGTGACGAAGTACACCCCTGCAGGGTATAAAACTATTCGAATAGCCGCGTCCGCGGTAAAGGACTACTTGGTTGCCTATACAGTTCATAGACAAGTTAATGGTTACTACTAAAAGACTCAAGATAAGTGTGAGTACCGAGGATGGCCCTCTCGTAGGATGACGAGGGAGGATCCCCGGTCGAGTATTGTGTAGGTGATTAGTGGACTCGTGTGCGAAAACTATTTTACTAGTGGCGTCCCGTAGGATAGCTTAGCCAAGAGTCAAAGCTGGCTTGCTGCAATAACTCCACCACCTTCTTGAGAATGAGCATGTATAGTAGGTTCTGATGTAAGACTTGCTGAGTACCTTTGTACTCATGTTTGCTTAATTACTGTTTTCAGACGACAACACCGCCCCCTCCGATGGGTTTTATGTATATCTTGACGTCGATGAGTGACTTGCCACCCAGGTGGTGATCCTGGCCATGGAGGGCCCTATGTAGATAGACAGGCTTCGAGAAGCCTTCTTGCTTTCTAGTGTCTGTACTTAGACTATTTGCTTCCGCATGTTCTTGTATGCTTGTATGACTTGAGTGTCGGGTCATGTGACCCCAACCTGTATGAACATGTTATGTATGGCTCTCTGGAGCCTTTAAATAAAGTACTTGAGTTGTAGAGTTTTGTTGTGATGCCATGTTGTATTTGCACATATCAAGCATATTGTGTGTCTGATTGAAATGCTTGGTATGTGTGGGATCCAACAATCTAGTTGTTTATCCTTGGCAGCCTCTCTTATGGGGAAATGTAGTCTAGTGCTCCTTGAGCCATAGTAGTCCGCTACAGCCCGGTTCACCGGAGTCCTGCTAGCTCAGCACTACTGCTGAGGACACTTGACTGCCGGCATGTGTTTCACTTCGTTCCTATGTCTGTCCCTTCGGGGAAATGTCACGCGGTGACTTCCGGAGTCCTGTCTAGCCTGCTACAGCCCGGGTTCCCCGGAGTCCTATTAGCCCAGTGCTACAGCCCGGATTCACACGCTGATAACCGACATGCTCGATGTGATTCATGTATGCCTGTCTCCATAGGTCTGTGCCGCTTTGGGTTCACGACTAGCCATGTCGGCCCGGGTTCTCTGTCATATGGATGCTAGCGACACTATCATATACGTGAGCCAAAAGGCGCAAACGGTCCCGGGCCATGGTAAGGCGACACCCATGGGGATACCGTGCGTGAGGCCGCAATGTGATATGAGGTGTTACCAGCTAGATCGATGTGATTTGGAATCGGGGTCCTCATATATATATATATATATAGATAATTCCGATCACGATGAACTAGATGCATAGGATAAATTTTTTGGTGGAACTCCAATTTAAATCGATTCTAATTCCAAGATCCAATATCATCCCATAGCGTATACCATGCCAATACTTTTCCCTTCAAAGATAAAGGGAAAAACTTCTTCAGAACTTCATCTCCCGGTAAACCTGCAAGGTTGAACAACCCACAAATTTGTTCTACATATATCAAGTGCATATCAGGATGTTCGGTTCCATCTCCTGCATAAGGATTAGCTAGTAGTTGTTCTGTCATACCCTAAGGAGTTTCATATTCAATATTTTCAGTAGGTGCAGTAGGTTGAGGGGTAGCTAATTGTGGTTCTGGTCGAATTGAAGATACCACGAACAAACCCCTCAAAGGATTGTTTTCTAGTAACAAGTGACAATAGATTTCAGCACACTATATAAATGTTTCCTTACCAAATTCCACTTACCAAAGGCGCTTCACGCCCTGGCAATGGTGCCAGAAAATAGCCTGGATGACCCACAAGTATAGGGGATCAATTGTAGCACTTTTCCATAAGTAAGAGTGTCAAACCCAACGAGGAGCAGAAGGAAATGAAGAGTGGTTTTCAGCAAGGTAATGTCTGCAAGTGCTGAAATTGTAAGTAGCAGAGTAGTTTGATAGCAAGGTAATTTGTAACAAGCATGTAACGATAATAGTAGCAAAAGTGCAGCAAGGTAGCCCAATCCTTTTGGGGCAAAGGAGAGGCCAAAACGGTCTCTTCTAATAAGCAAAGCATTCTTGAGGGTACACGGGAATTTCATATAATCACTTTCATCATGTTGGCTTAATTCGTGTTCGGTACTTTGATAATTTGATATGTGGGTGGACCGGTGCTCAGGTGCTGTTCTTACTTGAACAAACCTCCTACTTATGATTAACCCTCCCGCAAGCATCCGCAAGTACGAGAAAAAGTATTAAGAATAAATTCTAACCATAGCATTGAACTTTTGGATCCAATCGGTTCCTTACGGAATAGCGCATAAACTGGGGTTTAAGCTTCTATCACTCTCCCCACCCATCATCTAATTGCTACTCCACAATGCATTCCCTTAGGCCCAAATATGGTGAAGTATCATGTAGGCGACGTTCACATGACACCACTAAGGGAATCATAGCATACATACTATCAAAATATCGAACACATATCAACTTCACATGATTACTTGCAACATGATTTCTCCCGTGACCTCAAGAAAAAAACTAACTACTAACAAATGATAATCATGCTAAATATCAGAGGGGTATTAAATAGCATATTGGATCTGAACATATAATCTTCCACCAAATAAACCATATAGTAATGAACTAGAACATGTAATCGACACTACTAGTCACCCACAAGCACCAATCTATAGTTCCTATAACAAGATTGAACACAAGAGATGAACTAGGGTTTGAGATGAGATGGTGCTGTTGAAGATGTTGATGGAGATTGGCCTCCCAAAGATGGGAGAGTTGTTGGTGATGATGATGATGATTTCACCCTCCGGGAGGGAAGTTCCCCTGGCGGAATCGCTCCGCCAGAGGGCAAGAGTGCTCATGCCCAAGTTCCACCTCGAGACGGCGGTGCTACATCCCGAAAGTCCTCTCCTTTCTTTTTCTAGGTCAAAATGACTTATATACCAGAAGATGGGCACCGAATGTGGGCCTGGGTGAGCACAACCCACCAGGGTGCACCTATGCTCCCTGGTGCACCCAAGTGGGTTGTGCCCACCTGGTGGGCCCTCTCAGGTAGTTATTTTCTCCAATATTCCTCACATATTCCATAAAAATTCTCCATGAAGTTTCTGCTTATTAGCAGTTCTGCAGAATAGGTAGCTTGACGTAGCTTTTCCAGGTCCAGATTTCCAACTGCCGGAATTCTCCCTCTTTGTGTAAACCTTGCATATTATGAGAGAAAAGGCATTAGAATTAATCCGAAAAGCATTATTATGGATAAAAAATCTTAAATAACAGTAAGAAAACATGATGCAAAATGGACGTATCACACCCCCAGATCCAGTTCTGGATCGGGCCATGCCTTGACGCGCCCCACCGCCAGCCGCTGTCCTCGGCGCCGCCCTGCCCCATCACCGCTTCCTCACCTCGCCTTTCGCCTCCTCGCCCCTCCTTGGCCCCCGCGCGTCATTGCCCGAGGCCTCTGCCTCGCCTCATCGACGCCATCGCCGAGCGCGGCCACCTCATCGCGTTGTCACCGTCCCATCGTCGACCACTGCTGCTCGAGCTCCGGCCCCTCCTCGAGCCTGCTTTTGCACAACTTTAGGGCCTCGGTGAGGCCTCGTCCACCCTCGCGCTGCTCCCTCGCGCTTTGGCCGGCTTCTGCGTGCTCACCACTTAGCCCCGCCATGCCCGCCTCTATACGGGCCCGCCGCCCCGCCACACCCGCCTCCAGACCGATCGAGGGGTAGGATTAGGTTAGTGCTAGGTTTAGGTTTATATAATTAGAAGAAGAAAAAATTGAAAAAAAGAAGAAGAAGTAGAAGAAGAGAAAAAAGGTAGAGGGTCGTGGATCACCGGTTGCCGAGCGGGTTAGGCGGTTCCTCGACGTCGATGGAACCCTAAATAGCAAGTATCGTCTATGCAAGATGAATGTGTCCGTCGGTGTAGAACACTACATCCACGTCCCACGAGTGACGCTGGCGTCCGGCGTCCCGCAGCAATAGTTCTCGGGGTCGATGGCGGTCGAACACCTTTGCGAATTTCTCTTGCAGCCTCTGCGATGACAATTAAAAGCCAAGTGTTGAAACTTGAAACACCCAAACTGACTCAGGTCGGTTTGGTTGTTTGAAGTTTCAAATTTTGGGTTTAATCCTTATCGCAGAGGCTGCCAGACAAATTAGTCGATGTGTTCGACCGTCATCGGCCCCCAGAACTACTGCTGCTCGCGGGACGCCGGGCGCTCGCGTCACTTGTGGGATCTGGATCTAGTGTTCCACGCGCGATCGCCACATGTATCTCGCACCAATCATACTTGCTATTTAGGTTTCCATCTACGCCGAGCAACCCCCTAACCCGATCGTCCTGTTGTAAATATTTATTTAGCTTCACGGAAATAACAATATTGCTATGTTACTCATCTTTCGATTTAAATGTGCAGTTTTTTCGTCGCTCTGAGGGTCTAGTGTTCGACGAGCTCCTCCCCCGCATTCGTGGGTGAGCACAAATGACAACTCCTCCTCCCCCCTTCATTTGCTCTGTTCCGGTCTTCGTGCTGATGAAACTTGCTAGCTATAGGTGTCCTCAATCATCAGTATGCGTGACCACTATGCGTCTCCTGTTAGAAAGGGTTAAATCTATAAATATGCATGCATTTGCATATTTATAACCATGATTCTTTCGAATTGTCCAACATTATCCATGGACAGCCCGAGTTTTTCTAGATTGGGTTCATTTTCCCATATGCTCTGCTCCGGATCCGATGCAAAATTTCATCAGTGCCTCCCTGTTGTTCTCCGGGTACACATCCTCTCTACTTATTGCCGAGACGTGTATCAGGAGAACAGCGGGGAGGTGCTGCCGAATTTTGTGTCGAATCCGGAGCAGAGCATGGGAAAACGAACCCAATCTACACATACTCGGGTGGGATTAGGACCTATCTTTACTTATTAGCATCTAGGTTGCATGGACGTAATAAAAGTGACAAACTCCATTAAATGATAGATATATACATGCTGATATATATACATATATTTCTTATGTGTCCAGTAGCTAGGCAATATGAGCGATCATGCATGGATGTACACCGGTCACACTAGTCAGAAAGACATGACCATTGAATGGTTAACAAAAACTAAGGGGTTTTTGAGAGCCAGATTTGCAAATGGCCAGAGGACAACATGGTTCCCCTGTGCCGGGTGCAACAATTGGCACAAGAGGACAGGGGATGAAATGGGCAAACACCTGCAAAAGAGGGTTTTTACACCAGATTAGATGGCGTGGACATTTCATGGTGAGTCTACCCAACATGCCAGAGCTAAGGTGCTTTGTCATCGCACCGACGAGCATGGTACCGGGATGCAAGAGATGGTGCAAGACTTTGATGATGCTCGAGACTCGGATGATGAGATGGAGGAATCTGCAAAGGCCTTCAATGAAATGTTGGAGTCTCAAAACGTCCTCTCCACGAGCACAATGAGCTTTGTCAGCTAGATGCCATCTCACAAATAATGGCTCTGAAGGCTCAATTCAACTTGGGCATGTAGAGAATGCTACGACACAATGATGACAGTATTTGGACGTTTTCTACCCAAAGGCCGTCTACTACCTGCAAACCTGTACTAGTCAGACAAAATCCTCCATGCTCTTAAGATGACATATGAGAAGATACATGCCTGTGAGAAAGGATGTGCCTTATTTATGCTTCACTATGAGGACTTGAACTATTGTTCCATTTGCAAGTCATCCATGTATGTTGTGGTAGACAACGGTATGGGTGAGAAGACGGAGACCAAAATCCCCGTTAATGTTCTTCGGTGTATGCCAATCATACCAAGACTTCAACGTCTTTTCATGGCCGAAGAGATGGCCAGAGAGATGACACGGCACAAAATGGGCAAAAGAACCCAACTAGATGCAGATGGGAAGCTGATGATGGTGCACACATAGGACTGTGAAGCATGGAAGCACTTCGATGCATTACATGATGACAAAGCGGTAGATCCGAGGCATCCTTGAGTTGGCATCAGCATAGATGGGTTCAGTGTGTTTGGTCTGACGGCAGCCCAATACAGTTGTTGGCTCGTATTTGTCTTTCCACTCAATCTCCCCCTCTGACAGATTATGCAAAGAAAGAACATTTTCCTGACGTTGATACTTCCAGGGCCCAACTATCCGGGGAAGAATATGAATGTGTACATATAGCCGCTAAAGGAAGAATTGCAAGAAGCCTGGGATAATGGGTTCAAGACATACGACGCCTTTAGCAAATGGAACTTCATAATGCATGTCTGGTACATGTACCCGACGCATGACTTGCCGGCGTATGTGCTATTTGTTGGCTGGTGTGTGCATGGAAGGTTCCCGTGTGCCCCACATGCAAGAGAGATCTTGAGTTTCGTTGGCTTCAGGCCGGTCGCAAGTTTTCTTGCTTCGACATGCATAGACAGTTCCAAGATCCTCTCCATAAGTTAAGGAAAGACAAGAATAACTTCATTAAAGGTAGAGTTGTCAAAAACTGTGCACCACATGCGTTGACAGGCCAAGAGAACCTGGATTAGATAAGCGCTCTTGATCTAGATCTAGAGCATCCAGGGTATTTCAAGGGGTATAATTCGAAACACGCCTGGACTGACAGGACATGCTTGTGGGATTTGCCTTACTTCAAAGACCTCCTTTACCCACACAACATCAATGTGATGCCCACTGAAAAGAATATCGCCAAGGCACTTTTTGTTACATTGTTTGGCATATAGGGGAAGTCGAAGGATAATACTAATTAAGGCTAGAGTCGATCTAGACGCGCTATGTGATAGACCGTTACGAAACATGAAAGAACCGAAAGGAAAGCAGAATTGGATGAAGCCAAAGGCATGGTTTAATATTCGTAGGCCAGCTATGAGGGAAATTATCTTGTGGTTGCAAAAGCAATTGATGTTCCTAGATGGGTATGCAGCAAATCTAAAGAGGGAGTGATTCTTGATAAATTCAAGATATTTGGTCTCAAGAGTCATGATTGGCACATATGGATTGAACGGGTAATGCCGGTGATGTTGCGTGGCCTCATCCCTGAGGATGAATGGCTAGTACCGGCAGAGCTGAACTATTTCTTCCGTCTTCTTTGTGTGAAAGAACGATCGTCTGGCCTGCTAGAAGAAATGGAAGAGTTGGCACCGGAGTTGATCTGCAAGTTCAAGAAGATCTTTCCGTCGTGCTTATTTGTAATCCCCGAGACCGTTGCTCCAGGTGTCTTCCAGTTATTCGCCGTCGTCGCATTGTCATTCGCTTGCGTGTTGCATCTTGCCATGTCATCATCCGCATTGCATCTGCATGTTTTCGAAAACTTGCATCCGTCCCGGTCTCCTCGTTCTCTCCGTTGTCCGTTCTGAACTCAACCACACTTGCACACGCCCGCAGCACGTCCGAAATATTATTTTATAAGTGGTTGGGAAACGTTCTTGGAATGGGTTGAAAGTTGGCGTGCGGTGTTGTTTTGTTGTCAGTAGACCGCCTGCCAAGTTTCATCGCATTCGGAGTCCGTTCGACGGCCCAACGGATAACTATAGCGGCAATAGTAGCCGGTCTTTTCGTCGGACGTTTTCGGTCCCCGGAAACGGCTGCCGGGTCTCTCTCTCTTCTCTTCACTCAGCCCGAGGTTTTCTGCACAGCCCACCACCACTCACCACCAGGCCCAACCTAACCTCTCTCGTCAGCCCGTGGCCCTCCTCGCGCGTGTCCGAAAGCTGTCCCGGACCCGACTTGGGCAGTCGTCACCGTTGGATCCGGATCATCACCAAACGTCTACAAAACATCACCGTTTTCTTATTTGGACTTCCTAGTGTATTTTTCTCGACCGCTCGATTTTAATCGGAAGGACAAGGTAGCCCCTTCCCAAATCCATCTGCTATAAATATCAGTCCAAAACCCTAATTTCTAGGAGGTTTGTCCCATCGCAGCGCCGCCTCTCCACCAAATCCTCATTGGGATCTCCACTTCCTGATCCACCCAACCAGCCTCGCAGCCGCCTCCCTTCCCTGCTCCCGTGCGTGTCCAGCACCAAAGGAGAGTTGCTCCTCGAGCCCTCGATCCAACGCGTAGGCGCCTGAGCGCCTCCTCACCTCGTTCCCGCGTCGCTCGTCAGAAGATCCAGCAGGTCTCCTGCCTCGCCGGAGGTCGACTACGGTCGCCCAGGCCAGTGCTCCGCCGTCCCGCGCCCTTCCCTCTCCTTCATTTCGTTCTCGTTTCTTCTGCTCTCAAGGTCTCTCTCACCTGTGGATCGCAGGAATCCTGCCACCATCGTTCAAGCTCCTCGAGCGTCCGGATTCGCTTGTCTACGTCGCCGTCCCCGTCAGATCCGGCGAGTCCTGCGCCCCGACATCGTCCTCGCCAAGTGCATCACCAAGCCCGCCTCCTCTCCAGTGTGGCGCCCGCCACTGCAAGTTCCTCACCACGCTGCATCTCCTCTGCAACAAGCGGCAGCTACAGACACTGCAACCACCCCGCGCCGTTGCCTGCATCGCCTCAGCCCCGGCCAGAATGAGCTCGACTGCGAGCGCTCCTGAGCTGCGCTTCTCCCGCTGGCCTCCTCTGCGCGCCAAGTCCGCCACCGTCGTCCAAGTCCCTCACCGTCAGGCTCTGCTTACCCTGCTGTGGGCAGCAGTTCAGGATCGAGCCCGTTCGCCCGTTTGTTGACCATGCCCCATCGACCGCGCCACCACTGGAAGGCTTCGGCCTCACCTGGCGGCCCAGATCCGCTGGCCCACCACTCTGCTTCCACTTTCGGGCTGAGGCCCAATGTGAGCACCAAATCCAGCCCTCCTCTCTGTTGGGCCAGACGGATTCGGCCCATTATGTTTTTTTTCCAGTTCTGGAGGTTTTTCCTATTTATCCAAAGATGTCAGTTTTACCGAAAAGACCCTCATGTTCATACATTTAATAACTCACAATCTATGCATCGCATGTAAAAACTTTATATATGAAACTTGACTAGAATTTCATCTAGTTTCATAATATGCCACTTTCATCCATGTTTAAAATGTTTAATATGCTGTTTGTTTAAATTTTCTTAAATAAATGTTTAAAATGGTTTTATTCATAACTAAATAACCGTAACTCGGTTTCTAATAAACTTTATATGTAAATGGGGTAGAAAAATGCCTAGTTTAACATGATGCACTCACCTAGCATGTTTAAAAACTCTAAAATTATTTTTAGGGCAGAACAGTACCATAACCAAAATATGCACATGAGGATTTTTCCGGAATTGTTGTTCGTTGTTCCGGCCTCATTTAAACTTGCCTAGTTAGGTAGTTTTCATATGCTTCACCTCTTGCCATGCAAACAACATTTAATCTTGTTGGGTACATAAACGAGAGAGAACTAAATAAGTAATGTGGTGTTTTCTTCAATATGTAACTCCGTTGCATAATGAGCTCCACTTAAATTGTTGGTTTGCTTCTGCACTTTGCCTTGCCTTGCTTCTTTTAACCGGACATGCATCATACTCGATTGTGCATCATGCCATGTTGATGTGTTGGTTGTTTACTATGTTGTTTGCTTCTTTCCGATGTTGCTTCTTCGGGTTGGTTCCGATAACATCGTGTGTGTGAGGATCCATTCGACTATGTCCGTTTGTCTTCTTCATGGACTCATTCTTCTTCCTTGCGGGATTTCAGGCAAGATGATCATACCCCGAAATCACTTCTATCTTTGCTTGCTAGTTGCTCGCTCTTTTGCTATGCCTATGCTGCGATACCTACCACTTGCTTATCATGCCTCCCATATTGTTGAACCAAGCCTCTAACCCACCTTGTCCTAGCAAACCGTTGTTTGGCTATGTTACCGCTTTGCTCAGCCCCTCTTATAGCGTTGTTAGTTGCAGGTGAAGATTGGAGCTTGTTCCATGTTTGGAACATGGATATTTTGTTGGGATATCACAATATCTCTTATTCCGGAATTGTTGTTCGTTGTTCCGGCCTCATTTAAACTTGCCTAGTTAGGTAGTTTTCATATGCTTCACCTCTTGCCATGCTAACAAAATTTAATCTTGTTGGGTACATAAACGAGAGAGAACTAAATAAGTCATGTGGTGTTTTCTTCAATATGTAACTCCGTTGCATAATGAGCTCCACTTAAATTGTAGGTTTGCTTGTGCACTTTGCCTTGCCTTGCTTCTTTTAACCGGACATGCATCATACTCGATTGTGCATCATGCCATGTTGATGTGTTGGTTGTTTACTATGTTGTTTGCTTCTTTCCGGTGTTGCTTCTTCGGGTTGGTTCCGATAACGTCGTGTGTGTGAGGATCCGTTCGACTACGTCCGTTTGTCTTCTTCATGGACTCATTCTTCTTCCTTGCGGGATCTCAGGCAAGATGATCATACCCTCGAAATCACTTCTATCTTTGCTTGCTAGTTGCTCACTCTTTTGCTATGCCTATGCTGCGATACCTACCACTTGCTTATCATGCCTCCCATATTGTTAAGCCAAGCCTCTAACCACCTTGTCCTAGCAAACCGTTGTTTGGCTATGTTACCGGTTTGCTCAACCCCTCTTATAGCGTTGTTAGTTGCAGGTGAAGATTGGAGCTTGTTCCATGTTTGGAACATGGATATTTTGTTGGGATATCACAATATCTCTTATTTAATTAATGCATATATATACTTGGTAAAGGGTGGAAGGCTCGGCCTTATTCCTGGTGTTTTGTTCCACTCTTACCGCCCTAGTTTCCGTCATATCGGTGTTATGTTCCCGGATTTTGCGTTCCTTACGCGGTTGGGTTATAATGGGAACCCCTTGACAGTTCGCCTTGAATAAAACTCCTCCAGCAAGGCCCAACCTTGGTTTTACCATTTTCCACCTAGCCTTTTTCCCTTGGGAGTCGCGCATCCCGAGGGTCATCTTTATTTTAAACCCCCGGGCCAGTGCTTGTCTAAGTGTTGGCCCAACCTAGAGCACCGTGCGGGGCCGTCCCTTGGCAACTTGGGTTACGTTGGCTTCCGTACGCCTAGCTTATCCGGTGTGCCCTGAGAACGAGATATGTGCAGCTCCTATCGGGAATTGTCGGCACAGCGGGTGGTCTTGCTGGACTTGTTTTACCATTGTCAAGGATGTCTTGTAACCAGGATTCCGAGTCTGATCGGGTCTTCTCGCTAGAAGGAATATCCTTCATTGACCGTGAGAGCTTGTGATGGGCTAAGTTGGGACACCCCTGCAGGGATTTGAACTTTCGAAAGCCGTGCCCGCGGTTATGGGCAGATGGGAATTTGTTAACGTGCGGTTGTAGAAAACCTGACGTTGACCTTAATTAAAATACATCAACCGCGTGTGTAACCGTGATGGTCTCTTCTCGGCGGGGTCCGGGAGGTGAACACGGTGTTGGAATTATGCTTGACGTAGGTTGTTCTAGGATTACTTCTTGATCATAGTTTTCTCGATCATTCTTTGCCTTCTCTTCTCGCTCTCATTTGCGTATGTTAGCCACCATATATGCTAGTCGCTTGCTGCAGCTCCACCTCATACCTTTTACCTTACCCATAAGCTTAAATAGTCTTGATCGCGAGGGTGTGAGATTGCTGAGTCCCCGTGACTCACAGATACTTCCAAAACCAGCTTGCAGGTGCCGATGAGCCCGTGCAGATGACGCAACCAAGCTCAGGAGGAGCTCTTTGAAGATCTTGTCCTTTGTGTTGTTTCGTTCTAGTTGATCAGTAGTGGAGCCCAGTTGGGGTCGATCGGGGACCTTTGTCGCATTTGGGGTTCTTCTTTTATTTTGGTTCCGTAGTCGGACCTTGATTGTATCTGGTTGATGTAATGCTTTATTCTTGTATTGTGTGAAGTGGCGATTGTAAGCCAACTATGTATCTCTTTCCCTTATGTATTACATGGCTTGTGTGAAGATTACCTCACTTGCGACATTGCTTTCAATGTGGTTATGCCTCTAAGTCGTGCTTCGACACGTAGGAGATATAGCCGCATCGAGGGCATTACAAGTTGGTAATCAGAGCCTTCCCGACCTTAGGAGCCCCATTGCTTGATCGTTACTAGTGGCCGAGTTGAGTCTAGAAAAATGTTTTGAGTCATTTAGGAATTATATATCGGAGAGTTTAGGAATTCTTTTTTCTCCCCAGTCCCTTCATCACTCTGGTGAGGCATCCTGACGTAGAGTTTTGACTCTTCTCTCCTCAAATTTCACTAAAAAATTTTTTAGGATCACGCGGGTATATTGGAATCGTTCCGATCGATTTGTGACGAGAACATTGTTCTTGGTGCCTCCTGTCATTTAGGGGTTGTGGCAATGTCCCGGGGAGTTGAGCTCCGAGGCGTTGTCGTCACAATTTTATCGTTGCAGTTCTGGACTACCTGAGTTTAGTTTCGCCGACATCCAAAATCTCTTTTATGCAGTTGTTGGTGAGATAACCTCGACGCACCCAGTACTGGGACAGGAGTTTGGGAGTATTGCCATAACTCGTATAACGGATGCTTTTCGAAGGTTGAGGTAGACGATTTCCGAAGGTTTCTTGTTTATGTGTTGAAGGATGGATACAGCTGGATGTAGGATTTGCTAGTTTGGGTGAGATATTATGCTTCCCCTGTATCCCCAACACCTGATTGCATAACCGGAAATTTCGGGAGTTTATAAGTGGGAATTCAAGTAACTCCTAGGATTTCTTTCCGACAGATGTATGATTTGGAATTGGGGTTCGACGTCTAGTGGTCCGCCTATTCATGGTTGGTTTTACAGTGGTCTCGTTGTGTCTTAAAGAGTCCTTGGTTATGCCGACTCGGGGACGCTTCGTATGTCATGTGCACTGCCTTGTACATGATGGTGCTGTACGATCGAGCCCGTGTAGGCCCCACCATGAAAACTTCGGACGAAATCTCTATCATATGTTTGTTCCGACTTATTCTGCAAGTCAATCCTTTGTTTCGTTTTTGAGTTGTGGTATTCGAGTTGCTTCAATGTGAAGTGTTGATTCCATACCCTCTCTAAACGGTGTTCTCATACTCCAATGTGAACACTAATCCTTCATGATAATCGGGATTGACATGTCAATCCTTTTTCAACTGGCGTGTCTCTCTTCAAGTGGATCCGATCATTTCAACTTCCGCAAGATCAATTATCATTTTTTTTCTCAACGGTGTTTGTTTCATCCGTCTCCAAGTTGCCTTTGTTTTTCCCCCCCTCCCACCCCTTTTCTTCAAGGAATCCGATGTGCTTACCAAGCATCCTTTTTATTCTTGCGAAGTCTCTCCATCATTTTCCGTCAATATTCTTATCCGGTGATTCTCATGAAAATGCTAACAGAGCTTCTAGTTCATCATTCTTCGTTCTCTTTTATCCGAGGAATTCAATTCAAACTTTATGGATCATATTCCTTTTCCTCATTTCAAGGTTTTCTCATGCCGGTGCAATTCTTAATCGTTCACCTCTAGCTATACTATTGTCCCGGAGTGCTCAAGATATCTCAGAAGGCTCGTCTTTTCATTCAAGATCAGTTCTACCTATTTCGAGGTTGTTATCTCATTCAAGCCATTTAATTCGACCGGTGCAACCTCTCTTTTAAATCATTCAAAGGTGTTTCTTTTGAGTGGGCCCTAACCCACAGGTATTTTCGCAGGATCTTACCTGACTCTTCTTATTTTCCCGGAGCTATCCTCAAATTTCTTTTCGAAGTTTGACGTAAGAATGATTTATCATCAGTCAAATGTCTTTCTCCAAGATCTTCCAAATTGTTTTCATCATTGGTTCAACTTTTCTATTCTTCTTTATTCCGGAGTGTCTCAACAATTCATGGTGGTGTTTCTCATCGTCATTCTCGGATTTTGAAGACCGAGGAAGAGTTTCTCTTCAATCATATCTGTTCTCGTGAGATTCATGATTCTAGCTTGCTGCCATCCTCCCATAATTGTTTCGGTTGTGAGAATTTCTTTTCACCCATCCGTAGTAATTCAGAGTATTTTCGGTTTGATTCTCCGAAGGCCATCATCTCGGGATTATTCATTCTAGCCTTAAGCTCTCATCCTTCTCATTTTAACGGTGCATCGATCAAATATCCTCTAATCAGTGCATGATCTCTTTGTTCTCTCATATATAAATTCTCTCAAGCATCTTCTTTCATTTGCTAATTCTTCCCGGTGTTTCTTTATCTTTGCTTCGTTCATTTCCAATTCTTACGGTGGTCCATTCAAGAGTTCTCTTCCTTGGTCACCATATAAATTTAGTCGTTGTTTCAACCCTTCCGGTGGTTCGTTCAATACCTTCTCAAGTTTGTGCTATATCTCTCTTAATCCTTTCTACGAGAATAAGTAGTGTGCCAAATCCTTTGTTTGTCATCAATTTAAATTGGTGAAGGATAAGCATAATGTAATTCTTATTCTTGTTTCATCGAGTGAACTCAATTCCTTATCTCGGAGGTTCATCAAAATTCTTGTTTCCATTTGTTCATCTTCTCTTTTTCCCGGAGTTCCAACCATTGTTTTTCAATTACATCTCCATGGAGATTCATTTAAATCATTGCAAGGCTTCAACCTTATTCTTTTCATCCTTCATTTTGTTTTATCATTTCTTTTGTTGCCGGAGTTCTTCATGATGGTTCATCAAGGATTTAATTCCTTCTCGAAGTGTTCGTCAAGATTCTTTTCAGGGGAGCTCAAGTTTTCTTCTTCTTGCTATCCGGAGTGCAATTCTTCCTACCGTATCATTGGAGGTGGTATTATGTAATTCTTGATAATTTGAGCTCATGTTTCATGATTCACATATTGTTAAGAATGAGGTATTTTAAATCCATCAACCTATTCGTTGGAATTATCTTGGGCTATATTTCACCTAGAGCGTTCCCTAAGGATTGTTGCTACCTATGGTGCTCTTAAAGGACCCAAATTCTTCTTTCATCCTTCCGGTGAAATAAGCTTTCTCGTCTCCTTGTTCATACCAATCCAATTCTTTTCCCGTGAGTGGCAAGTTGTCACCTCATAATTTTGAGATGTCTTCTATAAGACCATATCAAGCTTATTCTTTTTGTTGTTGGTTTTTCAACAACTCCGTTCAAGCATTTGTGGTAAGCGTGCTTCCTCAAGATCTTGTTTTCCCTTCGTTCATTCCATTCCATTCTTACTTTTGTTATGGAGGCATTGTGATGTTGCTCTCTTCAACCCATCTTTTCGTTTTGTCAGGATCGTGTTCTTTTCATGCCTATCCTTTTAACCGGAGTGTTGTACCCTTTTTGCACAAGTTCTTTTCGCCTTATCAAGCCTTGCAGCTCTATTCAACCAGAGTGCTTCCCAAAGTTGTTCTTCCTTGTCCCTCTTTACTAACGGAGGTTTTCAACTTCGTTCATCTCCATGGTATTTTTTCTCTCTCGAAATGGCTTAACCTTTTTCAAGGTTCTTTGGTTTCACTCATTTGTCAAAGAAGCAACTTAGTCTTACCTCTTCTATTTCTCTTCTGTTTTCCCTCCGGTGCCATTATAGATCTCGGGACGAGATCCTCTCGTAGTGGTGGAGTGTTGTAACGCCCCGAGACCATTGCTCCAGGTGTCTTCCAGTTATTCGCCGTTGTTGCCATGTCATTCGCTTGCGTGTTGCATCTTGCCATGTCATCATCCGCATTGCATCTGCATGTTTTCGAAAACTTGCATCCGTCCCGGTCTCCTCGTTCTCTCCGTTGTCCATTCTGAGCTCAACCACACTTGCACGCGCCTGCAGCACGTCCCAAATATTATTTTATAAGTGGCTGGGAAATGTTCTCGGAATGGGTTGAAAGTTGGCGTGCGGTGTTGTTTTGCAGTCAGTAGACCGCCTGCCAAGTTTCATCGCATTCGGAGTCCGTTCGACGGCCCAACGGATAACTATAGCGGCAATAGTAGCCGGTCTTTTCGTCGGACGTTTTCGGTCCCCGGAAACCGTTGTCGGGTCTCTCTCTCTTCTCTTCTCTTCACTCAGCCCGAGGTTTTCTGCACAGCCCACCACCACTCACCACCAGGCCCAACCTAACCTCTCTCGTCAGCCCACGGCCCTCCTCGCGCGCGTCCGAAAGCTGTCCCGAAATGCTGTTGGAAGAGGGCTATGTGATGATAGTTTCAGATCTGTTTTAGCAAATGCACTTTTGTCATTTTTTGCCATGATTAATGTGTGCATGCTATGATCCTGAGCTCTACATGTGTTTGGAAGAATGCCATGCCATCTTTACAGGGGTGTATGCCATTTATTTTTGTGATCTTTGTGGTGACTAGCACAAGCATGCAAAGTAGCTTACTCAATGATGCTGATTTCACTAAGTCCTTGCCCTGTCCTTATTTTTATGCCATATGTTCATGTTGTTTCCTAGTGATCCGTGCCTCTTTTGAGTATGATCAGTAAGGATGTTTTGTAGATAATGTTCTGCTCTGTCCATCCATGTCTTTGTTTGGAATAATGGAGCAACCTAGCTTGAGTAAATCAAGCTCTACTTTTGCTATAAAATGTTCCTGGCAGATTGTTAACATGTTTTGCAATTTTGCCAAGCTTGTTGTTGTTGATCCGTGCATGCTATGTTGTTGTTCTTGCCATGTCTAGCTTCTATGCCATGTCCATTTGCTCGGTGTATGATTAGTTTGTCATGCAATGCCTCGTCGTGAGTGCATCGAGCTCGTAAACATGCCTACTCATTATCTGTTTTTGCCATGCTCCAGTTTTTCACGAAGTCTGAATCTGTTTATGTTTTTGCTATGTTCACATGCTTGCAATTGTATTTTCTGATCCCTTTTGGCTCATGGTCACTAAGGGACTTTTGTTATATGATTTGAGTAGCTTCGTACCATGCCTTTCTTTGCCATGATAAGTTCCTGTACTATATAGTTATCATACTCTAAAGATTGCTTCCTGATGATAAATTCCTGACATGCTGTTAATTTCACTAAGTCTGAAACCTGTTATCTTTTGCACTTTTGCCGTGCTTGTTTGAACCTGTTATTCAGTGAATTAGCCATAGCTCAGTGTTCATCTTTTTCCAAGCATCATGAGTGGATCCCTTCCATGTATTTTTTTGCTATGTTTGAGTGCAATAGCTTAATTATCTTGATGCATTTAGGAGGCTACTTGCTGTTTATCGTAGATCGGTGTCATTTTTGTTTTGCTTGCCATTTCCAAACCGTGTATCCGATTCCGGTGATCTTTATATCGATTTCAACCGAAATCACCTCCCCTTTCCAGTGGCACTCTTGGATTTCCATGTTGAGGCCAGGTTCAATCATTCCTTTCCAAATCATGCATATGCATCACATATCACATCCCGCATATCATACCATGTTTGCATCTTGTTGCTTGAGCATTGCACGTGTTGATTGTGTTCCTTTTTGCTTGTTGTTCTTGCTTGGGTAGAGCCGGGAGACGAGTACGTGATCGAGGAGCCCATTGAGTATGCTTACGAGGATAAAGGCAACTCTGAGAACTTTGCAGGCAAGATGATCATACCCTCGAAATCACTTCTATCTTTGCTTGCTAGATGCTCGCTCTTTTGCTATGCCTATGCTACGATACCTACCACTTGCTTATCATGCCTCCCATATTTCCATGTCAAACTTCTAACCCACCTTGTCCTAGCAAACCGTAGTTTGGCTATGTTACCGCTTTGCTCCGCCCCTCTTATAGCATTGCTAGTTGCAGGTGAAGATTGGAGATCGTTCCTTGTTGGAACTTGTTTATTGTTGGGATATCACCATATTATCTTGTTTATCTTAATGCACCTATATACTTGGTAAAGGGTGGAAGGCTCGGCCTTATGTCTGGTGTTTTGTTCCACTCTTGCCGCCCTAGTTTCCATCATATCAGTGTTATGTTCCCGGATTTTGCGTTCCTTACACGGTTGGGTCATAATGGGAACCCCTTGACACTCCGCCTTGTATAAAACTCCTCGAGCATGTCCCAACATTGGTTTTACCATTTGCCACCTAGCCTATTTTTCCCTTGGGTTCTGCGGACTCAAGGGTCATCTTTATTTAAACCCCCGGGCCAGTGCTCCTCTGAGTGTTGGTCCAACCTGTCAGCTGCCGGTGGCCACCAGGGGCAACTCTGGGCTGGCCTATTGGAACCTTGGACAATCCAGTGTGCCCTGAGAACGAGATATGTGCAGCTCCTATCGGGATTTGTCGGCACATTCGGGTGGCTTTGCTTGTTTAGTTTTACCATTGTCGAGATGTCTTGTAACCGGGATGCCGAGTCTGATAGGATTGTCTTGGGAGAAGGAATATCCTTCGTTGACCGTGAAAGCTTGTGATGGGCTAAGTTGGGACTCCCTTGCAGGGATTTGATCTTTCAAAAGTCGTGCCCGCGGTTATGGCAGGTGGGAGATATAGCCGCATCGAGGGCGTTACAAGTTGGTATCAGAGCCTTCCCCGACCTTAGGAGCCCCCTGCTTGATCGAATCTTTGGCGTTGTTAACTCTAGAAAAATATTCTGAGTCATTTAGGAATTATATATATCAGAGAGTTAGGAATTATTTTTACTCCTCAGTCCCTTCGTCGCTCTGGTGAGGCATCCTGACGTAGAGTTTTGACTCTTCTCTTCTCAAATTTCACTAATTTTTTTTAGGATCACGCGGGTATCTTGGAATCGTTTTGATGGTTTTGTGACGAGAACATTGTTCTTGGTGCCTCCTGACATTTAGGGGTTGTGGCAATGTCCCGGGGAGTTGAGCTCCGAGGTGTTGTCGTCACAATTTTATCGTTGAGATTCTGGAATACCTGAGTTTCGCCAACATCGAAATTCTCTTTTATGCAGTTGTTGGTGAGATAACCTCGACGCCACCCAGTACTAGGGCAGGAGTTCGGGAGTATTGCCATAACTTGTATAACAGATGCTTTTGGAAGGTTGAGGTAAATGATTTCCAAAGGTTTCTTGGTTATGTGTTGAAGGATGGATACAGCTGGATGTAGGATTTGCTAGCTTTGGGTGAGATATTATGCTTCCCCTGTATCCCCAACACCTGATTGTATAACCGAAAAGGTTCGAGAGTTTCATAGGTGGGAATTCATGTAGCTCTAGTTCTTCTTCCGCGGATATTTGGTGTGTGATTGGGTAATCCTCACCAAGTATTTGTTCTTGTTCGTACCTTGTTGTTTTATTCTTCTTCCTCTATCTAAGTGGCTTCTCAATTTATGGAAATGTGACCATTTCAGTAGGAATGCATTCGTTCATTTTGTTCGGATGTGAAGACTTTATGTTGCAATTTCTATCCGTTGGATTCAGCTTCAATATTTGTCTATAAATATGCTAACGGATGTCACCCTCTTCAGGATGGCTCCTGCTAAGGGTCAGAATCAGAATCAGGATCCGCCACCACCACCTCCACCTTTGGAGGCATGGCAAGCTGTGATGGCCGCTACCAATGCAAACACGCAGCTGATCATGCAAATTCTGCAACAACGCAACCAAGGGAATCATGGCCATGGCAACAATCAGAATCAGTTTGCTACACTCAACCAGTTCCTCGCTAACCAGCCAAAGACCTTTAGCAACTGTGTCGAGGCCTAAGACGCTGATGATTGGCTCGTGGATATATGCAAGCATTTTGAGGGCAGCAACGTCAGGCCTGAGGACTTTGTCAAGTTTGCCTCCTTCCAACTCAAAGACCAAGCTGCAGAATGGTTTCGACAATACAAAGATTCCAGAGGAGGCCGTGTGATTACCTGGGATGAATTCCGTCAGGACTTCAAAGCTCATCACATTCCTCAGAGTGTTGTTGAAAGCAAGCGTGAGGAATTCCGCAACCTGAAGCAAGGCAGCTTGTCTGTTTACCAGTATAACATTCTGTTCCAGAGGCTCGCTCGTTTTGGCAAGCAAGACGTCCTTGACGAGAAGAGCATGATTTATCAGTTCATGGGTGGCCTCAAAGAAGATCTCCAACTAGCTCTTGTCCTTTTTGAGCCGAAGAAGTACGATGAGTTCTACAATATGGCAATGAAGCAAGAGACTGCTCAACTCAAGTGTGATGCTTCCAAGAAGCGAGTCAGAGATGCAACTCCTTCTTCCTCAACTCAAGGTGCTTCTAAGCAGCAAAAGTATTGGCTGCCTCCTCCTCCGTTCCGTCAGCCTTAACAGCAGAAGAGCAAAGGTGGCAATGGATCTTCCCACCCACCCAACCTAGACTTTCAGAACAAGACTTCGTCTAAAGCTCCAAGATCAAGTGCTCCGTATCACCGTCCGCTCTCGGAGGTCACGTGCAACAAGTGTCAGCAGAAGGGTTACTATGCCAACAAATGCTTCAATCAAAGGCATCTTCCTCCTCCTCCTCCTCCTGTGAGGTCTGTCAGCACCGCAGTGGTCAAGCATAACCCCAAGTTTGCCAAGGTCAATTTGATGAATGCAGCTCAGGCAGAGGACTCGTCAGATGTCATCATGGGTAACCTTCCTGTTAACGATATTCCTTCAAAAGTTCTTTTTGACACTGGTGCATCGCATTGTTTCATCTCAAGACCTTTTGCATCTAAGCATGAATTGGCTCTCCAAGTTTTGCCTAGACCGATAGGAGTTGTCTCTCCGGGTAAACGCTTGAACGCTAACTCCATGGTTCCGGATGTTACTATCACGTTGGGTGACTACAAGTTTCTGTCTTCTCCTATGGTTCTTGGTGACTCAGATATTGATCTTATTCTCGGAATGGACTGGCTTTCTAAGCACAAGGCTCAGCTTGATTGTGCTGCCAGGCAGATTCAATTGACTCATTCGTCTGAGGATGTAATTGTCTTTGCCGCAAGCTATGGTTCATATGAATACACTGTCATGTCATTCGGCCTCGTCAACGCTCCGCCAACATTCTCTCGCATGATGAACTTCATCTTCAACACCTACACAAATGACATCGTCTTGGTCTACCTCGATGACATTTTGGTCTTTTCCAAGAACAAGGAAGATCATGCCAAGCACTTCGTTTGGTGCTAGATAAGCTCAGAGAACATCAATTCTATGCCAAGTTTTCAAAGTGCGAGTTTTGGCTCGATGAGGTTCTCTACCTTGGGCATATCATCTCTGCCAAGGGCATAGCGGTGAATCCTGAGAAGGTGTCTGCAATTGTGAATTGGGAACCACCTCAGAACGTGAAGCAACTCCGCAGCTTCCTTGGTCTCGCAAGCTATTGTCGAAGGTTCGTTGAAAACTTCTCTAAGATCGAGAAGCCTCTTTCCAACCTTCTCCAGAAGCATGTGAAGTACGTATGGTCTCCTGAATGTGACATCGCTTTCAACACCCTAAAGAGAAGTTAGTCACTGCTCCAGTTCTGACTCCTCCTGATAAATCCAAACCGTTTGAGGTCTTCTATGATGCTTCCCTTCAAGGTCTTGGTGCAGTGTTGATGCAAGAGAAGAAAGTTGAGGCTTATTCCTCTCGCCGGTTGAAGCCCAATGAAAAGAACTACCCCACTCATGACCTTGAGTTGGCGGCAGTTGTGCATGCTCTTTTAACTTGGAGACATCTCTTATTGGGAAGAAAAAGTTGGAAATATGCCCTAGAGGCAGTAAGAAATTGGTTATTATTATATTTCGTTGTTCATGATAGCCGTTTATTATCCATGCTAGAATTGTATTGATAGGAAACTCAGATACATGTGTGGATACATAGACAACACCATGTCCCTAGTAAACCGCTAGTTGACTAGCTTGTTGATCAATAAGATGGTTAGGGTTTCCTGACCATGGACATTGGATGTCGTTGATAACGGGATCACATCATTAGGAGAATGATGTGATGGACAAGACCCAATCCTAAGCCTAGCACAAAGATCGTGTAGTTCGTATGCTAAAGCTTTTCTATTGTCAAGTATCATTTCCTTAGACCATGAGATTGTGCAACTCCCGGATACCGTAGGAGTGCTTTGGGTGTGCCAAACATCACAACGTAACTGGGTGGCTATAAAGGTTCACTACAGGTATCTCCGAAAGTGTCTGTTGGGTTGGCACGAATCGAGACTGGGATTTGTCACTCCGTGTAATGGAGAGGTATCTCTGGGCCCACTCGGTAGGACATCATCATAATGTGCACAATGTGACGAAGGAGTTGATCACAGGATGATGTGTTACGGAACGAGTAAAGAGACTTGCCGGTAACGAGATTGAACAAGGTATCGGGATACCGACGATCGAATCTCGGGCAAGTACAATATCGCTGGACAAAGGGAATTGTATATGGGATTGATTAAATCCTTGACATCATGGTTCATCCGATGAAATCATCATGGAGCATGTGGGAGCCAACATGGGTATACAGATCCCGCTGTTGGTTATTGACAGGAGAGTTGTCTCGGCCATGTCTGCATGACTCCCGAACCCGTAGGGTCTACACACTTAAGGTTCGATGACGCTAGGGTTATAGGGAAAGTATGTACGTGGTTACCGAATGTTGTTCGGAGTCCCGGATGAGATCTCGGACGTCACGACGAGTTTTGGAATGGTCCGGAGGTAAAGATTAATATGTAGGAAGTATGATTTTGGCCACCGGAAGTGTTCCGGGCATCACCGGTAGTGTACCGGGACCACCGGAGGGGTTCGGGGGTCCACCGGGAGGGGCCACCAGCCCCGGAGGCCTACATGGGCCAATAGTGGGAAGGGACCAGCCCCTAGGTGGGCTAGGGCGCCTCCCACCAAGGCCCAAGGCGCCTCCTAGAGGGGAAGGGGGCAAACCCTAGGGCAGATGGGCCTTAAGGCCCACCCTAGGTGCGCCTCCTCTCTCTCTCCCCCCTTGGCCGCAACCCTAGATGGGTTTTGGGGCTGCCGCCACCCCTAGGGAGGGAACCCTAGATGGGGGCGCAGCCCCTCCCCTTCCCCTATATATACTTGAGGTATTGGGGGCTGCAACATACACAAGATCATCTCCCTCTTGGCGCAGCCTTACCTCTCTCCCTCCTCGTCTCTCGTAGTGCTTGGCGAAGCCCTGCTGGAGTTCTCCGCTCCTCCATCACCACCACGCCATCGTGCTGCTGTTGGACGGAGTCTTCCCCAACCTCTCCTTCTCCCCTGGATGGATCAAGGCATAGCAGACGTCACCGGGCTGCACGTGTGTTGAACGCGGAGGCGCCGTGGTTCGGCGCTTAGATCGGAATCAACCGCGATCTGAATCGCTACGAGTACGACTCCTTCATCCGCGTTCTTGCAATGCTTCCGCTTAGCGATCTACAATGGTATGTAGATGCACTCTCCTTCCCCTCGTTGCTAGATTACTCCATAGATTGATCTTGGTGATGCGTAGATAATTTTAAATTTCTGCTATGATCCCCAACAGTGGCATCATGAGCTAGGTCTATGCGTTGTTTCTATGCACGAGTAGAACACAAAGCAGTTGTGGGCGTCGATATTGTCAATTTACTTGCCGTTACTAGTCTTATCTTGATTCGGCGGCATCGTGGGATGAAGCGGCCCGGACCGACCTTACACGTATGCTTACGTGAGACTGGTTCCACGGACTGACATGCACTAGTTGCATAAGGTGGCTAGCGGGTGTCTGTCTCTCCCACTTTAGTTGGATCGGATTCGATGAAAAGGGTCCTTATGAAGGGTAAATAGAAATTGGCATATCACGTTGTGGTTTTCGCATAGGTAAGAAACGTTCTTGCTAGAAACCTATAGCAGCCATGTAAAAACTTGCAACAACAATTAGAAGACGTCTAACTTGTTTTTGCAGCATATGCCTTGTGATGTGATATAGCCAAAAGGATGTGATGAATGATATATGTGATGTATGAGATTGATCATGTTCTTGTAATAGGAATCACGACTTGCATGTCGATGAGTATGACAACTAGTAGGAGCCATAGGAGTTGTCTTAATTTATTTATGACCTGCATGTCAACATAAACGTCATGTAATTACTTTACTTTATTGCTAAAGCGTTAGCCATAGTAGTAGAAGTAATAGATGACGAGACAACTTCAAGAAGACTCGATGATGGAGATCATGGTGTCATGCCGGTGACAACGATGATCATGGAGCCCCGAAGATGGAGATCAAAAGGAGCAAAATGATATTGGCCATATCATGTCACTATTTGATTGCATGTGATGTGTATCATGTTTTACATCTTATTTTCTTAGAACGAAGGTAGCCTAAATAAGATGATCCGTCACTAAAATTTCAAGAAAAGTGTTCCCCCTAACTATGCACCATTGCGAAGGTTCGTTGTTTCGAAGCACCACGTGATGATCGGGTGTGATAGATTCTAACGTTCGAATACAATGGGTGTTGACGAGCCTAGAATGTACAGACATGGCCTCGGGACACATGCGAAACACTTAGGTTGACTTGATGAGCCCAGAATGTACAGACATGGCCTCGGAACACGGAAGACCGAAAGGTCGAACATGCGTCGTATACAAGATACGATCAACATGAGATGTTCACCGTTGATGACTTGTCCGTCTCACGTGATGATCGGACACGGGCTAGTCGATTCAGATCATGTTTCACTTACATGACTAGAGGGATGTCTATCTGAGTGGGAGTTCATTAAATTAATTTGATTAGATGAACTCAATTATCATGAACATAGTCTAAATTGTCTTCGCAAATATGTTGTTGATAAATAGCTCACGTTGTAGCTCCCTGTTTCAATATGTTCCTAGAGAAAGATTAAGTTGAAAGATATTGTAAGCAATGATGCGGACTAGGTCCATAGTCTGAGGAGTGTCCTCATTGCTACACAAAAGGCTTACGTCTTTGATGCACCGCTCGATGCGCAAACCCCTACAACGTCGTCTGTGGATGTTGTGAACACCTGACAGACACATTCTGATGACTACCTGATAGTTTAGTGCACCATACTTTACGTCTTAGAATCGGGATTCCAATGACGTTTTGAACGCCATAGAACATATGACATGTTCCAAGAGCTGAAATTGGGATTTCAGGCTCATGCCCGTGTTGAGAGGTGTGAGACCTCTGACAAGTTCTTTTGCCAACAAGATCGAGGAGAATAGCTCAGCTAGTGAGCATGTGCTCAGAATGTCTGGGTGCTACAATCACTTAAATCAAGTGGGAGTTAAACTTCAGATAAGATAGTGATTGATAGAGTTCTCTAGCCACTATCACTAAGCTACTAGAGCTTCGTGATGAACTATGACATGCAAGGGATGGAGTTGATCCCGGAGCTGTTCGCGGTGCTTAAGACCGCAAAAGGTAGAAATCAAGAAGGAGCATCAAGTGTTGATGGTTTAACAAGACCACTGGTTTCAAGAAGGGCAAGGGCTAGAAGGGAAACTTCATGGATGGCAAACTAGTTGCCGCTCCAGTGAAGGAACCCAAGGTTGAACCCAAACCCGAGACTAAGTGCTTCTATTGTAAGGGGAACGGTCACTGGTAGTGGAATTACCCCAAATGCATGGTAGATAAGAAGGCTGGCAACTTCAAAGTATATACGTGTTATAAATGTGTACCTCACTAGTACTCCTGGTAGTACCTGGGTAATGGATACTGGTTCAGTTGCTATTATTGGTGACTTGAAGCAAAAGCTACGAACTAAACGGAGACTGGCTAAGGGCGAGGTGACGATGTGTGTAGGAAGTGTTTCCAAAGTTGATGAGATCACCATCGCATGCTACATCTGCCTTCGAGATTAGTATTGAACCTAGATAAATGTTATCAGGTGTCTACGTTGAGCATGAATATGATTAGATCATGTTCATTGCAATACGGTTATTCATTTAATTTAGAGAATAATGGTTATTCTGTTTACATGAATAATACCTTTCATGGTCATGCACCCTATGTGAATGGTTCATTGAATCTCGGTCATGGTAATACACATGTTCACGCCAAAAGATCTAGAGTTAATAATGATAGTACCACTTTGCTGTGGCACTGCCGCTTAGGTCATATTGGCGTAAGATGCATGAAGAAACTCCATATCGATGGATGTTTGGAGTCACTTGATTTTGAATAGCTTGACACATGCGAGCCATGCCTCATGGGCAGGATGACTAAGACCCCGTTTTCAGGTACAATGAAACGGGCAAGTGACTTGTTGGAAATCATACATGCAGATGCGTGTGATCCAATGAGAATTGAAGCGTGCGGTGGATATCGCTATTTTCTCATCTTCACTGACGATTTGAGTAGATATAGGTATATTTACTTAATGAAGCACAAGTCTGAAATGTTTGAAAAGTTCAAGCGATTTCAAAGTGAAGTTTAGAATCATCATAACAAGAAGATCAAATTCCTACGATCTGATCAATGAGAATTTCTGAGTTATGAGTTTGGCAAACACTTAACACATTGTGGAATTGTTTCACAGTTGAAGCCACCTGGAACACCACAGGGTAATGGTTTGTCCGGACGTCATAAACAAACCTTGTGAGATATGGTGCGATCTATGATGTCTCTTACCGATCTACCGTTTTCATTTTGAGGTTATGCGTTAGAGACAGCTAAATTCACTTTAGATAGGACACCATCTAAGTCCGTTGAGATGACGTCGTAAGAATATGGTTTGGCAAGAAACCAAAGTTGTCATTTCTTAATGTTTGGGGCTGCGATGCTTAAGGCTTCAGCCGGAGAAGCTCGAACCCAAAGCGGACAAACACATCTTCATAGGATACCCAAAGGTGACAGGTGGGTATACCTTCTATCTCAGATCCGAGGGCAAATTGTTTGTCGCTAAGAACGGGTCCTTTCTCGAGAGGGAGTTTCTCTCGAAATAATTGAGTGGGAGGAAGATAGAACTTGATGAGGTTGTCGAACCTTTACTTCAACCATAGAGTGATGCGACATAGAAAGATGTTTTCTGTGGCGCCTACGTCTGTTGAAGAGGAAGTTAATGATAGTGATCATGAAGCTTCGGATCAAGTTGCTATCGAACCTCATAGGTTGACAAGGATATGTACTACCTTGTTGACACTTCCAAGAAAGGCACACCTTGACATGTTTTCGAAGGAGTTCAAAATAGATCAGTCAAAGAAGGGGTTCTTACCTGAGTTGTAAGGTGTGGAGTTGAGTAAGACTCGAAGATTGACCATGGCAGAAGAAAGAGGAAGGACGAAGGTCGTCCCCTATGCTTTTGTCATAGACTCTATACGGTATGCCATGCTGAGTACCACACCAGATGTGTGCCTTGCCACATGTCTGGCTACAAAGGTGATCTAGGATTGGATCACCAGATAGCGGTCAAAATTATCCTTAGAGGAATAAGGTAATGTTTCTCGGTTATGGAGGTGATAAAGAGTTCGACATAAAGAGTTACGTCAATGCAAGCTTAACACCTATCCAGATAGCTCTGAGTAGAGATACCGGATACGTATAATGGAGAAAAAAATTTGAATAGCTCCAAGTGGAACATGGTACCAGCATCTACGATATGACATAAAGTTTTGCGAAATACATAGGGATCTGAATATGGCAAGACCCGTTGACTACAACCTCTCTCATAAGCATAGCATGATCAAACCCAGAACTCATTGAGTATTAATCACATAGTGATGTGAACTAGATTAGTGACTCTAGTAAACTCTTTGGATTTTGGCTACCTGGCGATGTGACCTATGAGTGTTAATCACATGGCGATGTGAACTAGATTATTAACTCCTAGTGCAACTGGGAGACTGTTGGAAATATGCCCTAGAGGCAGTAATAAATTGGTTATTATTATATTTCATTTTTCATGATAACTGTTTATTATCCATGCTAGAATTGTATTGATAGGAAACTCAGATACATATGTGGATACATAGACAACACCATGTCCCTAGTAAGCCTCTAGTTGACTAGCTCGTTGATCAATAAGATGGTTACGGTTTCCTGACCATGGACATTGGATGTCGTTGATAACGGGATCACATCATTAGGAGAATGATGTGATGGACAATACCCAATCCTAAGCCTAGCACAAAGATCGTGTAGTTCGTATGCTAAAGCTTTTCTATTGTCAATTATCATTTCCTTAGACCATGAGATTGTGCAACTCCCTGCTAACATAGGAGTGCTTTGGGTGTGCCAAACGTCACAACGTAACTGGGTGGCTATAAAGGTTCACTACAGGTATCTCCGAAAGTGTCTGTTGGGTTGGCACGAATTGAGACTGGGATTTGTCACTCCATGTAACGGAGAGGTATCTCTGGGCCCACTCGGTAGGACATCATCATAATGTGCACAATGTGACCAAGGAGTTGATCATGGGATGATGTGTTACGGAACGAGTAAAGAGACTTGCCGGTAACGAGATTGAACAAGGTATCGGGATACCGACGATCGAATCTCGGGCAAGTACAATACCGCTGGACAAAGGGAATTGTATACGGGATTGATTAAGGGTGTGTTTGGTATCTGTTATCAAGTGGAATGGAATGGGTCCAACCCGTGCTTGGCCCACATTCTCGTGTTCGGTACACACGCGAAACAAGAACCCACTCGTTCCCTCAGAAGGAATATTCGGCCCAGATCCGTAACCAAGTCATTCCTCCAAATCGACCGGACGACACGGAACCGCTCGCTCTCGTCTCGTGTCTCCCTTCAGCGCCCACATATCTCCCTCTCCCTTCTCTCCCTCACATCCGGCAGGAATTAGGAGGAGGCGCCGGTAGGTGGCGAGCGGCGGCAGGAAGCAACAGGCCGCGAAGATCGATCCCAAGCCGTGCCCGCAGCCTCACCGCCGGCATACTCGCCGCTAACTTTTGCGGCGACGACCGGATCATGGCCGTCCCCACCCATTCCCATCAGATCTATCACGGTCTAGTGACGGCGGCGGCCATCACCGGGGCGGCGACCTAGGGTTACGACTGCTGCTCTCCTTTGCCAGCGGCAACCCTGCGTGCGTCATGCTCTTGCATGCGTCGCGCTTGTGGCCAGCCCTTGCTGCTCGTGGCCTGCACTTGCTGCTACTATTGTTGTGTGCCGTGCTGCTAGCCCGCTACTGCTATTACTTGCCATGCTCTAGCTGAATTTGATGTATTGTACGCAGATGACAGAAATGAGATGAAGTTTTGTGTGTCAAGATGCTACTGCTGTTGTTTGTGTTTGATGCTTACTCTCAATATATTATACATATTCACGAGAAAATAAGTGGGGAGATGAACATATCCATTCCATTCCATCTATGAAATCAAGCACCAAAATGTAACCATTCCGTTCCGATCAATTGCCCTTATCAAACACAAGGACGGAACCGACCCATTCTAGTGGAATGGAACCATGATATTCCATTCCACTTCGTTCTCGAACCAAACACACCATAAATCCTTGACATCATGGTTAATCCAATGAGATCATCGTGGAGCATGTGGGAGCGAACATGGGTATCCAGATCCCGCTGTTGGTTATTGACCGGAGAGTTGTCTCGGCCATGTCTGCATGACTCCCGAACCCGTAGGGTCTACCCACTTAAGGTTCGATGACGCTAGGGTTATAGGGAAAGTATGTACGTGGTTACCGAATGTTGTTCGGAGTCCTGGATGAGATCCCGGACGTCACGAGGAGTTCCGGAATGGTCCGGAGGTAAAGATTAATATATAGGACGTATGGTTTTAGCCACCGGAAGTGTTCCGGGCATCACCGGTAGTGTACCGGGACCACCGGAGGGGTCCGGGGGTCCACCGGGAGGGGCCAACAGCCCCGGAGGCCTACATGGGCCAATAGTGGGAAGGGACCAGCCCCTAGGTGGGCTGGGGCACCTCCCACCTAGGCCCAAGGCGCATCCTAGAGGGGAAGGGGGCAAACCCTAGGGCAGATGGGCCTTAAGGCCCACCCTAGGTGCGCCTCCTCTCTCTCTCCCCCCTTGGCCGCAACCCTAGATGGGTTTTGGGGCTGCCACCACCCCTAGGGAGGGAACCCTAGATGGGGGCACAGCCCCTCCCCTTCCCCTATATATACATGAGGTATTGGGGGCTGCAAGATACACGAGATCATCTCCCTCTTGGCGCAGCCTTACCTCTCTTCCTCCTCGTCTCTCGTAGTGCTTGGCGAAGCCCTGCTGGAGTTCTGTGCTCCTCCACCACCACCACGCCGTCGTGCTAATATTGGATGGAGACTTCCCCAACCTCTCCTTCTCCCCTTGCTAGATCAAGGCGTAGGAGTTGTCACCGGGCTGCACGTGTGTTGAACGCAGAGGCGCCGTGGTTCGGCGCTTAGATCGGAATCAACCGCGATCTGAATCGCTACGAGTACGACTCCTTAATCTGCGTTCTTGCAACGCTTCCGCTTAGCGATCTAAAAGGGTATGTAGATGCACTCTCCTTCCCCTCGTTGCTAGATTACTCCATAGATTGATCTTGGTGATGCATAGAAAATTTTAAATTTCGGCTACGATCCCCAACAGAAAAGTGGACATCTTCACTGACCACAAGAGTCTCAAGTACATCTTCACTCAGCCAAACCTCAACCTCAGGCATACTCATTGGGTCAAAATGATTCAAGAGTATAATCTGAGTATCGAATATACTCTAGGCAAGGCCAATGTAATTGCTGACGCATTGAGCAGAAAGGCTTACTGCAACAGTTTGATTCTCAAGCCTTACCAACCTGAGCTTTGTGAAGCTTTCCGCATACTCAATCTGCAAGTTGTTCCTCAAGGATTTCTGGCCAACTTTCAAGTCTCTCCTACCTTGGAAGATCAGATTCGTGACGCTCAACTGCTTGATGCTATGGTGAAGAAGGTGAAGATTGGGATTGCCAAGAGTCAACCCAAGTACAAGTGCTATCGCCTTGATGACAAGGATACTCTATTCTTCGAGGATCACATTGTGGTGCCTAAAGGTGACCTTCGTAAATTCATTATGAACGAGGCTCACAATTCACTCCTGTCTATTCACCCTGGAAATACAAAGATGTACCATGACCTCAAGAAGTCGTATTGGTGGACTCGAATGAAGCGCGAGATAGCTCAGTTCGTGAATGAATGTGATGTCTTCAGAAGAGTGAAAGTAGAATACCAACAACCAGCTGGTCTCCTCCAACCTCTTGCCATTCCAGAATGGAACTTTGACCATATTGAGATGGACTTCGTGACTGGATTTCCAAAGTGCATGCGTGGCAATGATGCTCTATTCGTTGTCATCGACAAACTCACTAAAGTCGCTCATTTCCTTCCTATCAAAGAATCTATCACAGAAGCTCAATTGGCAGAGCTATATACCTCCCGGATTGTCTCCCTGCACGGCATTCCGCAGTTGATTTCTTCAGATCGTGGCAGCATCTTCACCTCCAAGTTTTGCGATTCTTTTCAAAAGGCCATGGGCACCAACATCTGTTTCAGCACAACTTTTCATCCTCAAACTAGTTGCCAAGTCGAGCGAGTAAATCAAATTCTTGAAGATATGCTCAGGGCTTGCGTCATCTCTTTCGGTATGAAGTGGGAAGATTGTCTTCCATATGCCGAGTTCTCCTACAATAACAGCTTCCAAGCGAGTTCGGGCAAGGCCCCATTTGAAATTCTCTATGGCAGGAAGTGCCATACTCCTCTTAACTGGTCAGAGACTGGTGAACGTCAACTTCTTGGCAATGACTTGATCACAGAGGGAGAAGAGATGTGCAAAGTCATTCGTGATAATCTCAAAGCCGCGCAATCGAGCCAGAAGAGTTACTATGATAGCAAGCATCGTGACTTGGCTTTCGAGATCAGAGACCATATCTACCTCCGTGTCTCTCCAATGAAAGGTACTCGTCGCTTCGGTATCAAAGGGAAGCTTTCCCCTAGATACGTGGGTCCTTTCAAGATCGTCAGCAAGAGAGGCGATCTCGCCTATCAACTTGAGCTTCCCTCCAACTTTGCAAACATGCACGACGTGTTTCATGTCTCTCAGCTCCTTAAGTGCTTCAAGACGCCTGACCGCACCATCAACTTCGAAGACATTGATCTCCAAGAAGACATGTCTTATCGTGAGCACCCAGTCGCTATTCTTGAAGAAACTGAGCGCAAGACTCGCAACAAGTCTATCAAATTCCTGAAAGTCAAGTGGTCACATCATTCCGACCGTGAAGCCACCTGGGAACACGAGGACCACCTCTATTCTGAGTACCCAGAGTTTTTCCAGTCCTAGATCTCGGGACGAGATCCTTTCGTAGTGGTAGAGTGTTGTAACACCCCGGCTGTAAATTACCTTATATGGATTCCAACTCTTGCCGTTTCCAGCACTAAGTTATTCTATTTCCTCGTTGTCGGGTTTTTGTCTTCGTGTGCTTTTGTCTTTGTCATGCATCTCATATCATGTCATCATGTGCATTGCATTTGCATACGTGTTCGTCTCATGCATCCGAGCATTTTCCCCGTTGTCCGTTTTCCATTCCGGCGCTCCTATGTCCTCCGGTGTCCCTTTCTACCTCTTTTCGTGTGCGGGTGTCAAACATTTTCGGATTGGACCGAGACTTGTCATGCGGCCTTGGTTTACCACCGGTAGACCGCCTGACAAATTTCGTACCATTTGGACTTCGTTTGATACTCCAACGGTTAACCGAGGGACCGAAGAGGCCTCGTGTGTGTTGCAGCCCAACACCCCTCCAAAGTGGCCCAAAACCCACCTAAACCCCTTCCATCATCTAGAGCGTTCGATCACGATCACGTGGCCGAAAACCGCACCTCATTTGGAGCTTCCTAGCTCCTCCTACCTCTATAATTAGACCCCCCATTTCAATTCCCGCATCTCCTCTTTCCAAACCCTAGACCCCTCCCTCTCCACGCGCCGCCGGACAAATTCCCGTCCAGTCGGACAACATCCACTCCGCCCCGCCACCGCCACGTGGCACCACCTGGTTGGTCGCCGCCCCGTGCCCACTTCGCCGCACCCGCGGGCCCGCTCAGCCCGGAGCCGGCCCTCCCTGGCCCACGCTGTCCTGCCGCCCGCGCCCCGCGCCGCACTCCAGCTCCGCCGCCGACGCCAGTTCACTGCCGCCGCACCTTCCTCGACCGGAGTAGCGTGCCGCCACGCGCCGGCCTCCTCCACCACGACCCATCATCGCCCCTCGCTGCCTGGCGATGGATCCGGCCGCCCCGTTGCCGGATCTCCCCGACCCCGATCGGATCCGACCTCCTCCAGCCGTCTCCGCGCCCATCCACCTCGCCGGAGCAAAAGCACCTCGTTGGAGACCTCGGTTCGCGCGGCGGAGACAAACCCTAGATCCGGATCAGTTGACTTTCTCCCCCTCTCTCAGATATTTTTTGCATTCTATGACATGCCATAACTCTGCAATCGTTGCTCCGATTCGTGCGTGTAGCATATCAAAATGTTCGTCTCGAGGAGTACATCATTTCATCTCATTGCATCATTTTCATTTGAGCTCGTCTTGATGCCCGAAATGCTGTTGGAAGAGGGCTATGTGATGATAGTTTCAAATCTGTTTCAGCAAATGCACTTTTGTCATTTTTTGCCATGATTAATGTGTGCATGCTATGATCCTGAGCTCTACATGTGTTTGGAAGAATGCCATGCCATCTTTACAGGGGTGTATGCGATGTATTTTGTGATCTTTGTGGTGACCAACACAAGCATGCAAAGTAGCTTACTCAATGATGCTGATTCCAGGGACTTAGAATTTCACTAAGTCCTTGCCCTGTCCTTATTTTGTATGCCATATGTTCATGTTGTTTCCTATTGATCCGTGCCTCTTTTGAGCATAATCAGTAAGGATGTTTTGTAGATAATGTTGTGCTCTATCCATCCATGTCTTTGTTTGCAATAATGGAGCAACCTAGCTTGAGTCAATCGAGCTCTACTTTTGCTATAAAATGTTCCTGGTAGATTGTTAACATGTTTTGCAATTTTGCCAAGCTTGTTGTTGTTGATCCGTGCATGCTATGTTGTTGTTCTTGCCATGTCTAGCTTCTATGCCATGTCTATTTGCTGGGTGTACAATTAGTTTGTCATTTAATGCCTCGTAGTGAGTGCATCGAGCTCGTAAACATGCCTACTCGTTATCTGTTTTTGCCATGCTCCAGTTTTTCATGAAGTCTGAATCTGTTTATGTTTTTGCTATGTTCACATGCTTGCAATTGTATTTTCTGATCCCTTTTGGCTCATGGTCACTAAGGGGCTTTTGTTATATGCTTTGAGTAGCTTCATACCATGCCTTGTTTGGCCATGATAAGTTCCTGTAGCATATAGTTATCATACTCTAAAGATTGCTTCCTGATGATAAATTCCAGACATGCTGTTAATTTCACTAAGTCTGAAACCTGTTATCTTTTGCACTTTTGCCGTGCTTGTTTGAACCTGCTATTTAGTGAATTAGCCATAGCTCAGTGTTCATCTTTTGTCAAGCATCATGAGTGGATCCCTTCCATGTATTTTGTTGCTATGTTTGAGGCTACTTGCTGTTTATCGCATTTCGGTGTCATTTTTGTTTTGCTTGCCATTTCCAAACTGTGCATCCGATTCCGGTGATCTTTATATCGATTTCAACCGAAATCACCTCCCCTTTCCAGTGTCACTCTTGGATTTCAATTTTGTGGCCAGGCTCAATCATTCCTTTCCAAATCATGCATATGCATCACATATCGCATCCCGCATATCATACCATGTTTGCATCATGTTGCTTGAGCATTGCACATGGTTGATTGTGTTCTTTGCTTGTTGTTCTTGCTTGGGTAGAGCCGGGAGACGAGTACATGATCGAGGGGCCCATTGAGTACGCTTACGATGATTAAGGCAACTCTGAGAACTTTGCAGGCAAGATGATCATACCCTCGAAATCACTTCTATATTTGCTTGCTAGATGCTCGCTCTTTTGCTATGCCTATGCTACGATACCTACCACTTGCTTATCATGCCTACCATATTGCCATGTCAAACCTCTAACCCACCTTGTCCTAGCAAACCATTGTTTGGCTATGTTACCGCTTTGCCCAGCCCCTCTTATAGCGTTGCTAGTTGCAGGTGAAGATTGGAGATCGTTCCTTGTTGGAAATTGTTTATTGTTGGGATATCACCATATTATCTTGTTTATCTTAATGCACCTATATACTTGATGGAAGGCTCGGCCTTATGCCTAGTGTTTTGTTCCACTCTTGCCGCCCTAGTTTCTGTCATATCAGTGTTATGTTCCCGGATTTTGCGTTCCTTACACGGTTGGGTTATAATGGGAACACCTTGACACTTCGCCTTGAATAAAATTCCTCCAGCATGGCCCAATATTGGTTTTACCATTCGCCACCTAGCCTCTTTTTCCCTTTGGTTCCGCGGACTCAAGGCTCATCTTTATTTAAACCCCCGGGCCAGTGCTCCTGTGAGTGTTGGTCCAACCTGTCAGCTGCCGGTGGCCACCAGGGGCAACTCTGGGCTGGCCGACTGGAACCTTGGACAATCAGGTGTGCCCTGAGAACGAGATATGTGCTGCTCCTATCGGGATTTGTCGGCACATTCGGGTGGCATTGCTGGTTTAGTTTTACCATGGTCGAGATGTCTTGTAACCGGGATGCCGAGTCTGATCGGATTGTCTTGGGAGAAGGAATATCCTTCGTTGACCGTGAGAGCTTGTCATGGGCTAAGTTGGGACTCCCCTACAGGGATATGATCTTTCGAAAGCCATGCCTGCGGTTATGGGCAGATGGGAATTTGTTAATGTCCGGTTGTAGATAACCTGAAACTTAACTTAATTAAAATGCACCAACCGCGTGTGTAACCGTGATGGTCTCTTCTCGGCGGAGTCCGGGAAGCGAACACAGTGTTGGAGTAATGCTTGACGTAGGTTGTTCTAGGATCACTTCTTGATCATAGTTGTTCGACCGTGCTTTTGCCTTCTCTTCTCGCTCTCTTTTGCGTATGTTAGCCACCATATATGCTAGTCGCTTGCTGCACCTCCACATCATACCTTTACCTTACCTATAAGATTAAATAGTCTTGATCGCGAGGGTGTGAGATTGCTGAGTCCCCGTGACTCACACATTACTTCCAAAACTAGATGTACGGACCGATGATACCGCTCCAGGTGATGCGATTGAGCTCAAGTGGGAGTTCAATGAAGACTCTCGTCGTTACTACGTGTCTTTCCCAGATGATTAGTAGTGGTGCCCAGTTGGGGGCGATCGGGGACTTTGTCGCATTTGGGGGTTGATCTTTATTTTGGTTCCGTAGTCGGACCTTGAGTGTATTGGATGAATGTAATGACTTATTTATTTATTTGTGTGACGTGGCGAATGTAAGCCAACTATGTATCTTTTCCCTTATTTATTACATGGGTTGTTGTCAAGATTACCTCACTTGCGACATTGCTTTCAATGCGGTTATGCCTCTAAGTCGTGCTTCGACACGTGGGAGATATAGACACATCGAGGGCGTTACAAAAGGTGAAGGATCAGATAGCTCAAGCTAAGGTGGATTTGGCAGCAGAGAACATCAGGATGGCCACAAAGCGGGTTGAGTTAGAGGCACGGGCTTATCGGCTTATTCTGGATCAGAGTGCGTCAGATGATGTCATGAGAAGAAGGTTCCGGTCTCACCTGCCGCCGGTTTACGAGGGAAGGAACCTCTTTAACATGCCAGGACCAGGCACCAACAACCTGCAAGTGGTAAATCGGGTGGAGGCACCTGGAACAGGGGCACCGGTTCAGCCGCGCATGATAGATCCGCCTCGCCTGAACAATGTCCCATCACAGCATGTCTCAATGCCTCCGGGTCATTACTCTAACCTGTTGGACACCATTGTTGTCGCGGCTTCACGATTGCTAGCTCTCCCAATCGATGGCGAGTCTCTAGTAGCAGTTGAAACAAGATGGGCTAGGGAGCTTCTTCAAATAGCTTTTACTCAACAGCAGGCTTATTCGCACAGCCGCGAGAGGATTCATTCCACCCCCCGCCCAAGTCGGAGCTATAGCAGGCATATTGATGAACCGGCCGTATCAAGCAGTGCGAGAAACCCTAACCTGCCGCAAGGTCATAACCCGGCGGGCGGCGGTGCTAATTCCCAGGATGTGGTGGATCACGGTAGAGCACGTCGAGAAGCCGAGTTAGCAGCGCAGTACGCGACCCGTCAGCTTACTCTGGTTCGTCCAACTACTTCGGTGGAACCAGACGTGGTTTTCAGTTCTTTGGGGGTGTCGTGTCTTACCCCGGCCTTACGTAATGTGCGGCTGCCCAAGGACTTCAAGGGTCCTCGTAAGGTGCCCAATTACACTGTCGATTTACCCCCCGAGTCATGGGTTGAGAGCTATGAGATGGCAATGGAGATGCTAGACGTGGATGATGCGGCATGTGCTAAGTACTTCACCATGATGCTGGAATGGACAACTCGTACTTGGTTAAAAAGCTTACCAACTAACTCCATTGGATCATGAGCCGAGATAAAAAGCTGGTTTATCCAGAATTTCAAAGCTACGTGCAAACAACCCATGTCAATTGTGGACTTAGCCGCCTGTGTTCAAGAAGAGGGGGAGTCTACAACCCATTGGGTGAAGCGGGTATCATCCATTATGCATTCATCAGACCGCATCAATGCTGACACGGCAGTCTTGACATTGGAAGGCAACTGCCGGTTTATGCCTTTGAAGCTGAAGTTGGGAAGGCTCAAGTGTCACTGCAATGATGTGGCCATGCTTATGGCAGCTCTGGTTAAGTATGCCGATTCAGATAGTACCAAGGACCCTGAGTCTGAAGATGAAAAGACGGGGAAGGGAAAGAAGAATGGCAGTGCCAAGGGGCAGCAGCATAACCCGGCGGGTCATGGGAACAACGGTAAGCGCAAGGCGGATAACAGCTTGGATTTTGTGGCTAACACCAACACCCAGGATAATGGTCAGCGCCGTAAGGGTAGACCGCCCCAGCAGGGTAGAGGTTCAGGTCCCAATCCTAAACGCCTGTTAAATGAACCTTGCCCAAAGCACGGGTCGCGAGAGAGGCCAGCTACACACCTTTGGAAGGATTGTTTCATCATGCGGGAGTTTAAAAATTCAAGTTCTTTCTAGTACGACCAGGGACCGCACGGCAGTTCAGGAGGCGGTTCTCACGGGCCGGGTTATGGCGGAGGCAGCTCCGGTTCAGGATTTCAAGGCAATCAGGGTAACCAGGGCGGTTACAATCATCAGGGGGGGTCATCAGCAGGAACAATTGGGTTATCAGAGCAATCCGAAGCAGTTGAATAGTGGGCAGTACCATGTCTTCACCACTAGTTTGTGTAAGCGCGATCAGAAGCTTCATAAAAGGGCAGTAAACTCCGTTGAACCAGTAGTGCCCCGTTATCAGTGCTGGTCTGAACAACCCATTGTGTGGAGTCGAGAGGATCATCCACCCTGGGTTGATAATCCGGGTCATCTGGAATTGGTGGTAGCGCTTCAGGTTGGGGGGTACAAGTTCACCAAGGTACTCATGGATGGAGGGAGCAGTATCAATATCCTTTATTATGAAACCTTCCATCGCAGGGGTTGACAGATAAGAATCTTAAACCGTCGAACACCATCTTTCATGGTGTGGTGCCTGGTAAATCGTCGTACCCAGTTGGTAAGATAGCTCTAGAGGTTGCTTTTGGAGATGATCATGATTCAAGATCAGAAACATTGACTTGTGAAGTGGTGAAAATCAAGAGCCCATATCATGCCCTATTTGGACGGCCGGCTTATGCTAAGTTCATGGCAAGACCCTGTTATGTTTATCTGCAGCTTAAGGTGCCGGGTCATAAGGGGACCATCACAGTGCATGGGAGCCGAAAGATTGCTTTGGAATGTGAAGAAGGTGATGCAGCCTATGCTGAGTCGGTTTGTGCAACAGAGGAGTTGAAGTTTATAAGATAATGTTGATCCGGCAGATATGACTTCTCTGAAAAAACCAACTACAAAGCATGATCCGGCTTTGAAGTTTAAATTGGACGAGGAGACTAAGCTGGTTGACTTTGTTCCTGGCGGTTCATCCTGGCAGTTCAGCATCAGCGCTAACCTGGATCCGAAATAGGAAAGCGCGCTCATCAAGTTCATACGTGAGAACCTGGACATCTTTGCATGGAAACCTTCTGACATGTCGGGTGTACCGAGGGAACTCGCTGAGCACACTCTCAATATAGATCCTAAGTTTAAACCGGTCAGGAAATTTCTCCGCTGCTTCAATGAAGAAAGGCGCAAGGCTATTGGTGAGGAGGTAGCCCAGCTTTTGGCTGCAGGGTTTATTGTGGAGGTCTTTCACCCTGAGTGGCTAGCTAATCCGGTGCTGGTACTTAAGAAGAACGACACTTGGCGTATGTGTGTGGACTACACAGATCTGAACAAGGCATGTCCAGTTGATCCCTTTGCTCTCCCTCGTATAGATCAAATCACTGATGCTACGGCGGGTTGTGACCGTTTGTGTTTTCTGGATGCTTATTCTGGTTATCATCAGATCAAAATGGCAGTTAAGGACCAGGAGAAGACAACTTTTATAACTCCCTTTGGAGCCTCTGCTATGTATCTATGCCTTTTGGGCTCAATAGTGCCCAGGCAACTTATCGGCGCTGTCTACAGAATTGTCTTCATGACCAGATTGGGCGCTTGCTTATGTGGATGATATTTTGGTAAAGTCCAGAAAGGGGGAAACATTGATAGATGATTTGAAGGAGACTTTTGATAACCTCCGGGTTTATAAGATGATGCTTAATCCGGCCAAATGTGTCTTTGGTGTACCAGCAGGCAAGCTCTTGGGTTTTCTGGTGACTAACAGGGGCATTGAAGCTAATCCGGAGAAGATCAAAGCTATTATGTCCCTGGCTAAACCGACGTGTATTAATGATGTTCAGCATTTGGCGGGTCGTATTGCAGCATTGAGCCGGTTTATCAATCGGTTAGGGTAGAAAGCCATCCCTTTGTATCAGATGCTGAAGAAGACGGATGACTTTGTTTGGAGTGAGGCTGCCAATGAAGAGTTTGAGAGTTTAAAGCAGCAGCTAGCTGAGCCGCTTGTCCTTGCTGCTCCTGTTGATAAAGAGCCTTTGGTGTTATATGTGGCTGCTAATGCCCGGGCTGTTAGTGTGGCTATTGTTGTGGAGCGCAAGGAGGCCGAAAAAGAGTATCCGGTTCAACGGCCGGTTTATTATATCAGTGAGTTGCTTATTGAGTCCATGAAGAGGTACCCACATTGGCAGAAGCTGATGTATGGAGTTTTCATGGCAAGCCGGAAGCTGAAGCATTATTTTTAGGGTCATCCTATTACTTTGGTCAGTTCTTCCCCCTTGGGGATATAATCCAAAACATAGAAGCAACTAGCCGGATTGCTAAATGAGCTATTGAGCTTGGACCTCATGGGTTAAAATATACGCCTCGCATAGCAATCAAGTCCCAAGCACTTGTGGACTTCATCAATGACTGGACAGAGTTGTAGGTACCATAGGAAAATCCAGACAACACTTATTGGACTATTCAATTTGATGGGTCCAGACAATTGGAGGGCTCGGGGGCTGGAGTCATATTATCTTCCCCACGAGGTTATAAGTTTTGTTATGTTCTCCGTTTAATGTTCCCTTGCACTAACAATGTAGCTGAATATGAAGCCTTGCTCCATGGTCTTCGGATGGCTAATGAGATGAATTTAAGCCGGGTTAAGTGATTTGGCGACTCGGACCTGGTAGCTCAACAGGTGTCTGGCACTTGGGATTCCAAGGATCCACTCATGGCGGCGTATCGACGAGAGGTGGACATAATGGCTGGCCATTTCAAGGGTTATCAGGTTGACCATATAGACCGGCGAAAAAATGAAGCGGCGGACGCTTTAATTCGCTTAGGCTCTCAACGTATACCGGTGCCGCCCAATGTCTTTCTGGATGTGCTATATAATCCGTCGGTCAAGATACCTACAAAGGAGGATTTGGCTATTCCTGGACGGGATGCTCAATTGGTGGTAGCTCTTCACGTTATCCCGGATTGGACAGTCCCATACCTGGCGTACATGAACCGGGGAGAGTTACCAGAGGATGAAGACTTCGCCAGGCAGATAATCCGACGATCCAAGTCAATGACCATTATCAATGGGGAGTTACATCATTGCAGTGTAACAGGGGAGTTTCAGCGTTGTGTGTCTCCTCAAGAAGGCTAAGAGATTTTGCGTGAGATCCACGAAGGAGATTGTGGTCACCACGTCGGTTCAAAATCCTTGGTAGCTAAGGCTTTTCGTCATGGCTTCTATTGGTTGAGGGCTGATGCTGACGCTGATGATTTGGTAAAGAGGTGTGACGGTTGTCAGAAATTCGCACGCCGCGCTCATGTTCCAGCTCAAGAACTAAGGATGATTCCAATCACTTGGACGTTTGCAACTTGGGGGCTGGATATGGTTGGGCCCTTTAAGAGGTCCAAGGACAAGAAGACCCACCTACTGGTGGCGGTTGATAAGTGCACCAAGTGGGTAGAGGCAGAGCCAGTCAGTAAGTGTGATGCAGCCACAGCGGTTCAATTCATCAAAAAGGTGATCTTTCGTTTTGGTTTTCCACACAACATCATACCTGATAATGGTACCAATTTGTCCAAGGTTGCTATGGCGGAATTTTGTCAACGTGGGCACATCCGGCTTGACGTATCATCAGTGGCTCACCCCCAATCTAATGGTCAAGCAGAGAGAGCCAAGCAAATGCCGGGTTGTTGGATGGAGGAGTTTCCTTCCTTGTTATGGAGTATCAACACGACACCGAAAAGATCTATGGGTTACACGCCTTTTTTCATGGTTTACAGAGCAGAGGCAATTCTCCCTAGTGACATCCGTCATGACTCGCCCCGTGTGGCGGCTTATGTTGAAGCTGATAATGAGAAAGCACGTCAGGATTCACTGGACCTGTTAGATGAGGAGCGTGATATTGCAGCGGCTCGTTCAGCGATTTACCAGCAAGATATGCGACGTTATGACAGCCGCCGGGTTAAAACCAGAACTTTTCAAGAAGGTGATTTGGTGCTCCGGCTCATCCAGGATCAGACTGATATGCACAAGTTGTCCCCACCTTGGGAAGGACCTTTTGTGGTCAGCAAAAATCTGCACAACGGATCATACTACCTTATCGATGTTCGAGAGCACAAAGACTCACGTAAATCGGAGGAGGAGACCCAACGGCTGTGGAATATAGCTCATCTTCGGCCTTACTATACTTGAGCCACAGGCTCTTCTTATGTACATATTTATGACTGTATATATTATGATCAATATAATAAACCGGAACCTCAGCTAAAGGGGGGTCTGTGTTCTTTTTATTATATCATGAGTCGGTACATGGGGGCTTCTGTTCATAAAGTGGAGTTTTATTTCCCATTGATCCGGCGTATAAAGCCACATATATCAAAGGAAATCACTCGGGGGCTTGGTCGTATTCGAACCATAGCTACACCTCTTGATTGGCATAAGGCCACTAGGTAATCACTTGGGGGCTTGGTTGTATTTGAACCATAGCTACACCTCTTGATCGGCTTAAGGCCAAAAGGACATCATGTGGGGCCAAAGAGAGTGTTGCCACAGCACAACTCAAACATAGGCACCCACTGAGCACATCTCAAATGTTGCTCGGGGGCTCTTTACTTCTCAAAGAACAAAGAAGCTTACACCCTTGCAATAGGCTATCAAGCCAGTCTTGGAAGCCACGTTTATTCACCTAAAACCCTGGGTTATCCTGCCTTTTAAAGTAAGCCACTCCATCCAGGTAATCCTGGTATGACCCGCCGAACGTTTGACAAGTCAATCTCATAGACCCTGAACTTGTCAAAGTTAAAACGACGATTGGTTAATGTGAGGCCCATCTTAAAAGGGTTCGAAAAATGGTTTAAATCAGTGGCCTGGCAGCCCATGAAAAGCCTCGATTTAGGGCCTGGCAGCCCATGAAAATCCTTGCATGTTCTTTTTGTGTTTTTATTTGCTAAGTTTTTTCACCTTTGGTAAGATTCATAATATCTTACGACAAACCGGTGTTCATTGACCCCGGTTGGCTTTCAACGATAAGTTGTCAGTACTTGATAAATTATAATCCCGCGTTTATTGACCCGGGTATGGTTTTGGTTACAATTCACCAGTATTATATGTGGATACACCGGTGTTTATTATAACCCAGTACGGTTTATCATAAACCGGCAGAACATGGAAGGAGTTATCAATACTCAATATTGGGGTTATCACCCTAAATATACAAAAAGTTGGTCAACCAACAGTGTGATTCAAAATCATCTCTTTCATCTTTGATTATTTTCAAAGTACAGCCTTAGCTATAAACCCCGGCTATATATTTTGGCATCATGACCCGTCCAGCGGTAAACCGCCAGGACACGTTCAAACTTCTTGTATGCAAGAACAATTGGAATAATATCGTTACGAATTATGCACATAATATATCCTCAAGCATGGCGGATTCACAGTATCAGGAAAAAAAAGTATGCACGATGGCATAGCAGACCAAGTGTTTTGAACTATCCTATTACAAGGCTCTTTAAATGCCCAAAAAGACTAATTCTTTTCAGCAAGTGTGGCAGTACGCAGAAGGCTAAACCGGCCTCCGGATGATGACTCGTCACCAAGCTGAGTGGAAGGCTGTGGATCGTCCTGCGCTGGTGCATCTTCCTCCTCTCTACCCAGTGGCTGGAAGTCAATGGTTGCCCAATCAATTCCAGGTAAGGCTTGGTACACAGCTTCATCATTTATAAGGTTTGAGGGATCAACATCAGGGGCATAGGTGTGCTTACGGATGGGTGGAATAAGATCTTCTACATCATGTGTTGGCGCAGGATATCTTTTCTGATGAGAATCTAAACTAGCTGATAATGAGAGAGCTCGGTTTCCTCAGCCAATTTGCTTGCTAAGGGGCGCATTTCCCTTGTCAACCTTCGAAGGTCGTCCTTGTTAAACTCTGAACCGTCTTCCTTTACGCCAGGATAGCCTCTTCCTATATCCGACGGTTCAAGACCCGGTATCCATGCCTTAGCCCGGATTAGGGCAGTCAGCGCACCTGACCTTGCAGCTGATCTTTTTAGCTCGTACAACCGGGCAGGCAACATTGACAGTTTCTCAATGGTTTCCTTTATGAAAGTTGGAGGCGGTTTTGTTATAAGAAGGAGTGAAGATGGCCAGTTGAACTCCGGAAAATAACTACTCTATCAGAGTATAGGAAGCCTTCAGCTTCATCCGCATGTCAGAGCCCAGAAGGGTAATGCGATTTCTTGTGTCATTGCAAGCATCAGTAAACTGGTAACTGATTAGATAATGTATATTGAAAAACACTTCAGATGAGGATACTTACCAAACACAGCAAAGTTCATGGCATTTACCTGCCGTTTTAAACCGGTCAGCTCTTCGACCACCGGTTTAAGGGCTACTTCTGCGTCTTCGACTTTCTGTTGCAGTGCGGTTCTCTCTATGCCCCAATCCTCCCGTTCCTTCTTCAAAGTTTCCTTCAGCTTCTGTCAGCGTTCTGGGAACGGGGGTCCCCAGACTTGCCTGCCTGCGGCCTACGGCGTGGCTCCAAGGGGGCCCAATGCGGCCCATCTTCACCAACACAAACCCAAGACCCTCGCGAGGGGCCAAGCCTCGCGGGGCGGATGACGCGGAGCTTCCTCAGGCGCGGCCTCGTCAGGCTGGCTCATGAGGAGGTGGAGAGATCAAGGCGGGGTACCTCACGAGGTGCCCGTGACACAAGCCATGATGACCAGGGGCGCCAGGTGGGTGCCAGCCCGCGCAGCGTCCTCCCTTCCTCTTTTTTGCAAAGGGGGCAAGCGCAGCCGCGAAGTACCGAGGCATCAGGCAAAGGTTGCCATTTCGGTGCAACGAGACCAAGACCAGGAGGACTACGAGACGGAGGTCACCGTGGAGCCCAAGACGGCGTCATCACCACAGCTTTGCGCAGGCGAAGACTACTTTTGTCAGGATAGTTGATACTAGCTGTCCCACTTCAAATTAGCCCGCCATTGTTGGCTCCCTTCCCGCTCGATATTTGGGAAGAGGACCAGGGCCTCTATAAATAGGACCAGGCACCCACAAAGCAAGGGGGACACAGGGACACAAGGACACGGAGGGACAGAGAGTGAGACAAGGCAGAGAAGGGTCGAGACAGAGACGGAAAGAGAGAGAGAGAGAGAGAAAGGTGACTGAGCTCCTCCTAGCAGTTCATCACCCCAGCCAAGAACAGACCCTCGCGAGGCTATTCTTCCTTTTATTGTTCACCATCATCAGCCCAAGAGGTAATCCACCACACCACAAACTGGAGTAGGGTATTACACCACAACGGTGGCCCGAACAAGTATAAACCTTGTGTCTCTTGTGTTGTTCTTTCCATAGTTCAGATCCTAGCAAGGCGGGGGGTGCAGGTTGGTAGGAGGCGAAATCTCCGCGCGCACCCCAGGGTTCGAACCTCAAGGGTCTGCCGGAACCAGAAATCCGACATTTGGCACGCCAGATAGGGGTGCGCCGGGAATCGTCTTCCACCACCCCATTCTCCTCCGACCATCACGCCCATGTCTGACGCTCGTCGGGCCCGCGCCGAGCGCCTGGCCGCGCTTGCTTCCCGCATCACCCAGACGGCCCCCGTCGACGGGCGACCTCGCCGTCCCCTGTCACCTGCCGTCAACGCCGCCACCGGCCCGACGGGGGACGAGAATCAAGCATCATCCCAGCACCCGTCCGTGCGGCAAGACGGCCGCACCACGACTCCCTCGCTCACCCCAGCTGTTTCTTCGTCCCGGGTGCTCCGCGCGCCCATGGTGGATCGGGCTGCACTCATCGCGGCGAACGAGCTCCTGCGCTACCGTCCCGTCGACGACGTCTACGAAGAATGGCTCGACCGCGTCGCCGAGCTCGTCTGCGCCGCAGGGGGCTCTCCTGCGCCATCGGTTCCGCTGCACCGCTCCCCGCCCCGCGCGGGCAGTGAAGCTTCGGCGGTGCCCCGGCCGCCTCCTCCTCAGGAAGGCGGCATGGCTCCAAGGCGCGTGGTCCCTAGGCGGAATCCGCTCCGTCAGGCGCTAGTGCAACAAGAGCAGAGCTGTCAAGAAGTCCCTCGCCCGCAAGAAGCTGCACGGGCGCTCCCTGCTCCAGCACGTCGCGACCATGCTCCTGCTCCCGCGCATCAAGACCCCGCGCTGCTCCCAGCTGCAGTGCGTGGGGACATGCAATACCAAGTTCCCCTTCATCTAGGGGTGGACTAACGAGCAGCTCGGCTCGTTAAGCTCATACTCGTTAAGCTCGCGCTCGTTAAGGCTCGGCTCGTTAAGCTCGTTAAGATTAACGAGCATAAAACCCTGCTCGGCTCAGCTCGTTTGAAGCTCGTTAAGCTCGTGAGCGCTCGTGAGCGGTCGTTAGCAGATTATAATGTGTTACTATATACATGATGAACGTGTAGGTATGATTTTTAAGTTGAAATATGGTGACTACAAAAAGAAATGAAGTAGTTTGTTGTCTCATATGTCGATTAGATTAAATAGATGAGCTCAGGTGCTACAAAAAGTTTGTCATGTAAGATGAAAATATGTATTGTGTTGTTACTAATGAGCTTAACGAGCTACTCGTGAAACTCATTAGCTCGCTCATTAAGCTCGTTAAGCTTAACGAGCTAAAAACAATGATTGGCTCTGTTCATTAAGAAGCGAGCTATGAGCTTAACGAGCTGAACTATCGAGCGCTCATTCAGCTCGCGAGCTACAAGCTTTTGGTCTAGCCCTGCCTTCATCCAAGGCCTCCCGTGGCCACAGCAGGCTGCCGCGCCTTCACCGCCGAGCTACGCAATGTCGCGTGGCCCAGCAAGTTCAAGCCAGACTTGCCTCCTCGCTACAACGGCATGGCTGACCCTGCGGAGTTCCTCCAGCTCTACGAGCTGGGCATCGAAGCTGCCAACGGAGACGAGGAGGTCATGGCGAACTGGTTCCCCATGGCACTCAAGGACGGGGCCCGCACCTGGCTCCTGAACCTGGCTCCAGGCACAATCTCCTCCTAGGACAAGATGCGCACCCGCTTCATCGCCAACCTCCAAGGCACTCGTGACCGGCCACCCGCCGTGAGCGACATGCGCCGCATCAAGCAACAGCCCGGGGAGACCCTGCAGAAGTACATCCAGCGCTTCAACAGCGCGCGCCTCAAGATTCCCAAGGTGACTGAGGAGGCCATCATCTCGGCCTTCTCCGACGGCATGCGCGATGTCAAGATGAAGGAGGAGCTGGCGATGCATGAAGACCTGTGCACCTGGTTGGAACTGTTCAACCTGGCAACCAAGTGCGCCAGGGCCGAGGAAGGGCGTCTCTCCCTCCTCGAGCTGCCTGCCGCAGACCCAGAAGAGAAGAAGCCCAAGGACAAGGATGTGAAGCGCAAGGGGACTGCCGTGCTCGTGGCAGAACCAGACACTAAGCGGGGCAGAGATCAGCCCGAACCTTCCAAGGGCAGCCGGTACTGTGTGTACCACGACCTCCACACCCACAGCACCAACGAATGTCAAGAGCTCCGAGCCGTGCGAGAAGGAAGGATCGGCCGTCGCCCTGACCGCAGTGACCGGGGCTACGGCCGAGGAGGAGGAACGAACGCAGGATGCTGGGAAGACCGTGGCCCGCGCCAAGGGTGGCGCGATCAACCTCGCGAGGATCGCTGGCAAGACCCTCCTCGCGAGGGAGGCTGGAGAGATCAGCCTCGCGAGGGAGACTGGAGGGATCAGCCTCGCGAGGATCGCCCGCAAGGCAACGCAGGCCTCCCACCGCTGCCGCTGCAGCCAAGGAGAAACGAGGACCGCCACCAGGACGAGGGGGCTGGGGGCTTCCAGGAGCCGCGTGCAATCGCCTGCATCCTGGGCGGGGCACAAGCCCCAGCCTCTCAGCGCATCTTCAAGAAGTTCGCCCGCGAAGTGAACGCAGCCCTCCCCAGGCTCGAAGCCACGCGCCCTCTCAGGTGGTCGGCGTGCGCCATAACGTTCAGCTCAGCAGATCAGCTCAAGTGTGCGGCTACAACTGGAGTTCTCCCGATGCTTTGTTCCCCAATCATCAGCAACGTGGTGGTCACCAAGACCCTCATCGATGGCGGGGTAGGGCTCAACGTCCTGTCCGTGGAAACATTCAACAACCTCCAAGTGCCCTACAGCCAGCTTCAGCCAACCAAGCCTTTCTCCAGTGTCACCGACGGCTCCACGGTCCCGATTGGGCAGGTCCGCCTCCCTGTCACCTTCGGGGCACGCGACAACTACCGCACCGAGCTTATTGACTTCGACGTCGCTCACATTCGCCTGCCGTGCAACGCCATCCTTGGGTACCCAGCACTAGCCAAGTTCATGGCCGTAACTCACCACGGCTACAACGTCCTCAAGATGCCAGGAAGCGGCGGGGTCATCACGGTGCCATGTGAAGAGAAGGACGCGGTGTGTTCCCTGGAATGAGCCTTTCAGGCCGCGTCACTAGAAGACCCGGATCGTGGAAGCAGGAGGCCTCCTGAGACCGCCCCTAAGAAGAAGAAGACATCGTTTGGCCTGACCACTCAGGAGGCAGGCCCCTCTAGGCCCATGCCTGCCCAGGGGGAACCTCCTTCCATCGCAAAGGAAAGCGCGCTCGGCGCCCTCCTCAGGCAGGGCTCGGGGGCTCTCCCCTGGAGGGTCACCGACCTAGCTAGGGTCACGAGGGAGGCGCTTGGGCACCACATGGAGTCATGGTTCGAAGCACGTTTCCCTCAAGAAGGAGCAAGGCAAGGAGATCCAGACCCTCAAGAGTTTGTCAGCAAGGCCATTCAGGAGCTTCAGGAGTCAAGAGTCATGAAAGGCGGCCGCCGCCTACCAGCAGTGGCTCCCCATCCAGGCGAGGATGGTGGGCTGCGCGTCTGCATCGACATACCAGGGCTCAACCGAGTCGCCTCTCTGGAGCGCCTCTGGCCCTCGCGAGTGGGGCACTGCGGAGGCCCACCCCACAGCTACGTTCGCATGCCTTACGGCTTGCCGAACGCGGCTGACACGTACCAGCGCCTCATGAGGGGCATCATGGGGGCATGAGAGGCCAGGCGTTCCGCAGCCCTGGCAGGGATGGAGATGGCCCGTGAGGAGCCGCCAGCGCCTCCGGAGCCTCCCGAGGCCCCTGGGCCTGGGGGCTCGTGAGGATTGGCTCCCGCAGCCCACCGAGCTTGCTACATCAACGCTCCTTCGTCCTCAACATCATTAGGTGACATCTTTCGAGTTTTATTTCCAGCTGGGAATGCCCCCCAGGGCTGCATTATTCCCAGGCCGCGTGGGTCCGTCCCGGCGGCGTGTATCCCCTTTTTATTCCATGTTGTTAGCTTACCTTATTGGGGGCGCCCCTCGGGCTGCCTGATCCCCAAGCCGCTCGGGCCAGGCCCAGCGGCATGTATCCCATTTGCGTTTATTTCCGATCATGTGTTAGACCCACCATGCTTGATTATTTGATGCCGGTCCACGGCACCTCTTCTTCTCCATGCCGACCACTTGCACGTTAAAGGGGGGGTACCTGAGCATCCCGACTCAGGGCTCTTACTGGCTCTCAAGCCCTCACCCTCTTGCCTTGTCCATGGCATCGCGACCTGGCATACCAGCGACGGCTGAGACTAGCTCGAGGGCCGGGACCCGAGGACATAGAGTGCCGACATCTAACCAAATTTGCAGGGACACATCACAAGATAAGGCACAGTGCCAGGCGCAACCCGCCTAGAGGTAGGGCCCCGTGAGTCCCGCGTTGGCTCACGGGTGCCCAGATACACCTCGCCAGGCCCTACCGTGCCAGCCACATGTCAGGGCGGGGCTGTACACGCCCCGGGGGCTCCCCCGGGAGGGGGCCCCCTCCCACGTACCAGTGGAAGCACCATGCTCCGCGCTGGCTGACGACACTGCCGAGGAGCGGCTATGCCCATACACATACGGTAGCGCTATGCTCCTCACTGGTGATAAACAACTGAGGGTGGCCCCCGGGCCGCACCAACCTCAGGGAGCCCAGAGCTAAGTGTCTAGCCTCATCGTAACACCTCCCCTCGGGAGTGCCGCGCGAGGGGGCTGGGCACGGGGGCTGCGCCTGGGTCACACCCAGATGCACGCCGCTCAGCCAGGTCCCCCCGGGCCTGGTTCGTCACGCGTCTCTCCCCGAGCGGAGCCAAGGTACGAAGGCCGTTTGGGCGTCAAGGGGGACTCCTGAGCATCGCGACTCAGGAGCCTAACTGGTCACGTAGCCCCTCACTCCGTGGCCCCGTCCTGGTTTCCGGTCGGGACCAACGCTGGGTGAGGTACGCGCGTGGCCGGGCTCTGCAGACGTAGAACGGTAGATCCACCCACATCACACCTCCCTACTTGTTGTTCGTGCGCCAAGGGGGACTCCTGAGCATCGCGACTCAGGAGCCTAACTTGTCACGTTGCCCCTCACTCCTTGGCCCCGTCCTGGTTTCCGGTCGGGACCAATGCTGGGTGAGGCATGCACGGAGCCGGGCTCTGCGGGCGCAGAACATAAGCAAGTAGGAAGGGAAAGCACAAATTTCAAGGAATTCAAAAGCAAATATTACAGTCCACACTGTTATCTCAATGCTAAACGCAAGTTTAAACGCCTCCCCGAGGCATGGTACATGTGCCGGAATTAAAGGCAGGACAGGAGCCGCGATGGAGTCACTTGTCAGCGATGGAGCAGCGCGGATTGGGTACGCCTCACGGAGCGGTGGGGTCGACAGCGCCTTGCTTTGGCTTGGTGCTGAAGGCCTGGAACTTCCCCAGCAGGGCCTCTGCGTGACCCATCACGGCCTCGGCAGCGGCAGCGGCACGCTCGCCGCTCACTGGCTCCAGCAGACTGTCGAGGTCGACACCGGGATCACGAAGGTAGATGTGGGTGAGGACCCGCGTCATTGCTGCAGAAGACAGGACATGCGCCTCGGCCTCGGCCGCGGGGCCCAGGCCAAGGGCGACATCTTCAAGAGCGTGAACCAGGAAGGGAAGCAGCTTGGCGGGGCCGTCCTCGGCGCCGGCCAATGGGCTCTCCAGGCCGCTGTCGTAAAGCGTCCTCAGTGAGGAGCGAGCCCTCGCCTCCATCTCTGCGAAGGCCACGCGGTCCTCGGCAAGAACCAGTGCCTCGTCGTCCAGCTTGGCCTTCCTCGCCCCCAGCTCCTGCTCCAGCGCGCCTAGGCGGTCGCGGCGTTTCTTGAGTTTGATCTCCCTCTCCTTGAGAGCCGCCTCGCGAGCCTTCAAGCCTTCTTCCTGCTCTTGGCGAAGGGGGACCTCGTTCGCGAGCTGGTCCCGTAGACCTTGCAGTTCGCCCTCCAGCGCCTTGCAACGACCACGGACGTCGACCACCTCCCCCAGGGCTGCATCATGAGCAGCCTTCGCCTCAAGGACGGCCTGCTTCTCCTCGTCGCACGCCGTCGAGGCTTGGACCAGCACCGCCTGAATCGAAGTGTCGGAGCGAACCCATCCTGAAGCCAGCTCCAAGCGCCCAGCCACCAAGAAGATCCTGACGCAGTCGGTCCAGCTCAGCAACAACACGATCCAGAACGGCAGAAGGAGTCAGAGAGATGGCAGCCGGTGGAGTAGGAGGAGAAGACGGCAGCGCGGCCACAACATCCTAAGGCGGAGTCTGCCGCGCCCCGACAGCTGAAGTGGCGGCGGCAGGCAAGAGCACCTCGGGAGCCACGTGGGCCGTGGGGGCTGAGCTCGCCCCAGCCGGCTCAGCCAGGCCTCGCACGGACGACCAGGCGGGAGAAGCCTGTGCGTCGCGGTCACCCTCCTTCGCAGGCAGAAGCGCTGCCACGGATGGAACCTTGGGAGCCCCCTTCGGCTTCTTTGCGGCAGGCGCTAGCCTACCCAAGAGATGCGGACGTCAAGCTTCAGAAGCAGAGCAAGAGATAAAGACGAGAATTGAACGCTTATGGTTCATCGCCAGTGAGCTCAAGCGGCCTCCGGCCAAATTTGAAGCCTGAAAGCCGGCTGGAAGGGTCAACCTCGGGAAGCTTGGAGGCGGAAGGTGCGCCTGCGGTCCGCCCCGGGGCCGGGGCAGACCCGCGGGAGATCTTCCCGGTCCTGTCCTTCTTCGGGCTCGGGGGAGAGCTCCTGCCGTCCTGCTCTTCATTGTCCTCGTCGTCGTCTTCGTCGTCATCCTCGTCATCATCGCTCGGAGAGAGGTGGAGAACGCGGGACCCGCACCGGGGAAGAGGAGCCCTCGACTCTCCGTCAGTCGCCTCGGAGTCAGGCCCTTTTCCCCGCTCCCCTCCTTCATCCTCTTCGCTGGAGTCGTCGGAGGGCACGTCCACCGGTCCCTCGGGAGTTTCCATGGGCACGGGCCCATCCCCGTTGAAGACGGGCATGGACTTCACTACCTGCTCCCAGTCGTCGTGGAGGAACAAGGGCGTAGGAGCGCCCGCCAACCTCGCCACATCGCCCCCAACCAGAGATTGGAGGACAGCAGCCAGATCTCCGTCGGCTAAGACCGCGGGGCTCGGACGGGGCCTCCACATCCGAAGTGAGTACTGCCGAAGCAGAGCCAGCTGGTGCTCAAGGAATTCCCTCAGCAGCGACGCGCCGGTCAGCTTCGCCGCCGCCATGTTGGCCGGCCTCAGATCCGCGTCCATCTTCTCCAACATCAGCTTCGCGCGGGGGTCCGTGAGCTCCGCTCGACCCCAATCGCTGGAGCTCATGGGCTGCTCCGAGGGCAAGATCAGCCGAAGGTGGATGCGCCCAGCATCCACCAAGGCCCACTTGCTCCTGAAGCCCTCAATCCTTTTCCCGGGGTTCGAAATGGCAATGGCGCCACCGTACGCGACGAAGCTCGCGCACGCGGAAGCAGTACCATGAGAGGTCCGGAGGTAGAAGTAGTGGCGCAGCAAGGCCACTGAGGGCTGCACCCCTATGTGAGCCTCGCAGTAATAGGCGAAGATTGCCAGGAGAAGGACGGAGTTGGGGTGGAGATGCAGGGCTTGTAGCTTATAGTGGCGGAGGATAGAGAAGAAGAACTCGGAGAAGGGAGGCACTAAGCCAGCAGCAATGGCACTTACGAAGAGCGGATAGAAGGTGCTCCCTTGACCCTCAGGGGTGGCGGAGCCGGCTTTGAACACCTTCGCCCCGTTGACGCCCCGCGCCATCGCCATCCGGTGCAACCGGGAGAGGCTCGCCTCCGACACATTCGGCGGATCCAGGGCAGACGAGTACCAAGCTACGGCCGGGGGCTGACGAGGCGCCATGGCTTCCTAGGTCACACGGTCGGAGTGGATCTGGAAATTTTGGAGGAAGGAAGGAGAGGCGCAAGAAAGGGGATCTGAGTAGCAATCGGGGAAAGCAAGAAGCAAAGCCTTGGTGGATGCCGCTCCTTTACCAACTCGCGCGGTTGCTAGGGCGCCCATGTCCAGTCAACCGCCACGCGGCGCCCAAGGCCGCAGGCTGTTAGGGCCCGCGGCGCTTCGCTCTTGCCCTTCCGCCTCCCTGCACGGCCAAGTCCGGGCGCGCCTTGGGCCCGAGGGCTACTGTCGGTGTTCTGGGACGGGGGTCCCCAGACTTGCCTGCCTGCGGCCTGCGGCGTGGCTCAAAGGGGGGCCTAGCGCGGCCCATCTTCACCAACACAAACCCAAGACCCTCGCGAGGGGTCAAGCCTCGCGGGGCAGACGACGCGGAGCTTGCTCAGGCGCGGCCTCGTCAGGATGGCTCACGAGGAGGCGGAGAGATCAAGGCGGGGTACCTCACGAGGTGCCCGTGACGCAAGCCATGACGACCGGGGGCGCCAGGCGGGTGCCAGCCCACGCAGCGTCCTCCCTTCCTCTTTTGTGCAAAGGGGGCAAGCGCAGCCGCGGAGTACCGAGGCATCAGGCAAAGGTTGCCATTTCAGTGCAACGATACCAAGACCAGGAGGACTACGAGACGGAGGTCACCGTGGAGCCCAAGACGGCGTCATCACCAGAGCTTTGCGCAGGCGAAGACTACTTTTGTCAGGATAGTTGATACTAGCTGTCCCCCTTCAAATTAGCCCGCCATTGTTGGCTCCCTTCCCACTCGATATTTGGGAAGAGGACCAGGGCCTCTATAAATAGGACCGGCCACCCACAGAGCAAGGGGGACACATGGACACAAGGACATGGAGGGACAGAGAGTGAGACAAGGCAGAGAACGGTCGAGACAGAGACGGAAAGAGAGAGAGAGAGAGGTGACTGAGCTCCTCCTAGCAGTTCATCACCCCAACCAAGAACAGACCCTCGCGAGGCTGTTCTTCCTTGTATTGTTCACCATCATCAGCCCAAGAGGCAATCCACCACACCACAAACTGGAGTAGGGTATTACACCACAACGATGGCCCGAACCAGTATAAACCCTGTGTCTCTTGTGTTGTTCTTTCCATAGTTCAGATCCTAGCAAGGCAGGGGGTGCAGGTTGGTAGGAGGCGAAAGCTCCGCGCGCACCCTAGTGTTCGAACCTCATGGGTCTGCCGAAAACCGAAATCCGACAGCTTCTCCATGGCTGCTAAGGCACTGGTCAGTTCCTCTTTGTCTTTGGAGGTTTCGGCTTGCTGGGATTTGATATTTTCTTGAAGGTCCACAGTTTGGGCTTCCTTTTTGCTCAACTCGGCATATAAAGGAAAGACATATTATGAGATGGCAGTGAATATTTGAAGTACCAAGCACATAACAAGTTATCCACTTTGTACTTGGGGGCTAATGCCTATTTGCTGGATTATCCGATTTTTTTACAAAGTCCGAAGCACAATACATGTATTATTCTTGACAGTTGGGGGCTAATGTACATTTGATCAAAGTAACATCGGTCAAAGTCAGGTTCAGCATGGAAAGATAAACCGCACCTTGGGGACTACACAAACAAATGTTAAAAGATTACAATGCTAAAGTACTGGTTCATCTTAAAAGGGTAAACCGGCCCTTGGAGGATAAACATGCAAGGTTGAGATATTACACAGTCCCGGTTTAGATTGCCATCATAAATCGGCCCTTGGGGGCTACTAGAGTTGGTACTTGAAATGGGACATAAGAGAGAAACAGTTATGTATTACCTCATATTGCTCCTTCATTAGATTCACTAAGCTTGCTTCGGAGTCACGGTTTGTGTACAGACGGTTTAAAAAACCAGAATGAAGTTCTTGGGCGTTGAGGTGGGTGTAGCTTGACAAGTCTGTGCTCCATTTGCCTTTGCCCATAGCAGAAAGTTCCTCCTTAGCACTATGCTTTGATAACGCAACAGGATTGCCAGGGGTGGTATGGCCAACGCTAGTAATTATAACATCATCTTCCCTGTCACCAGCAGCCTTTACTGGAGATGACGATTTATCATCAGCTTTAGCTGGACTTGACAATTTATCATCAGTGCGAACTGGGCTTGTCGGTTTATCAGCATGGCCTGTTGCATCAACTTCTACTTGTTCAACAACAAATTCATGATCTTGAGGCGGCGGATGATGGAACATGGCATCAGCATTTGTTCCTTCGGGTTCTGGAGTTCTTTCCGGTTAAATAACCACATTGTCATCAGAAGGTTTATCTACCCGAGCTTTCTTGCTAAGTCTGGCCTTGGCTCTGTAAATAAAAGATACAAAAGGTTAGTATAATACGTAAGTATCTAGCGTCAAAGGATTAAGTTTAAAGTGTTTACCCAGGAACAATTTTAAGAGGAGGGAGTTGTGTGGCCGTTGACTCGCCAAACGATGAATCAAGCGTTCTCTGATAATTTGAATCGGATGGATTAAGAGGTTGTCGGAAATAACCCGCCTTGCGGTAAGAAGTATCGGAAGTGGGTGAGACCTTGGATCGACGTTTCCGAACTGGAGTGTTCGGTAAACCGGCTGAACTGACTACTTGGCCGTTGTGCCGGGTTGTGCGGCGAGCTTCGTGTTGCTGCTTCTTCAAAACAAAGTGTGGGTCCAAGTGATCTAGGGGGTGAGAAAATCTTAATTTCCAGATTGCTTGACGGATTTTTTGTGTTGGCAGAGGGTCTGAACCGGAGGAAAGGATAATTACCTCTGCGTCATCAGCTTGGCTGCCTTCAGTGTCATCTTGATAATAATCATTGTCAATGAGGTGTATGAAAAATGAACCAAGAGTGTCAAGTTCTACCTCTGCATCCAGATCATCAAGGTCATCATTGATGTTTAACCCGGTGGATTCAGCTGCCTTTTTCTTTGCAGGCTTCTTAAGAACCTTCGTCTTAGGTCGAGGGGTCTTGGCCGGTTTATCATGTGGCTTCTTCTTCCAAAATGAGTCATCACCCTGTTAAAAGATTGACAGAGGATATAAAGATTACATAGTTAGGAATATCAAGTACAAGCAAGAGTGAGGCAAGTCTTACAGGTGGCGGTTTATTGGAAGCACAGAAGGGATTAAGCCCTATTTTGCGGCAGACAGCCACAAGTTCATCCAACATCTTTTTAACAGCTTCTGTAACTTCAGCCTTTGTTAGCTGAATATCAATATGTCTTTGACGATCTTTTGAGTCCCTTGTGTACTCACACATTAAACCGGGGCGACGGCTTAATGGTAAAATAATCCAAGATATCCAGCAACGAGCAAAATCAACTCCTGTTAAACCGTTAGCCATAAAAGCTCTGAGCTTGGCGAGTTGTGGTGCATATGTGGCCCGTTCTTTTGCAGTCAGCCGTTGCGGAAGTGGATGTGTATTGGTAAGCTGGTGAGCATGATAACACGGCAGAGGGTTCTCATCATCAGGGGAAGTGTCCTTACAGTATAACCAAGTCTGGTTCTAGTCTTTAGGATGACTATGAAGTTTGGCATGAGGAAAGCTGACAACCTTCCTTTTATGAATGTAAAGGCCACCAAGTTCGGTGTTGGGCCCGTCTACAAATTCATTACGACGGTTCAAGTAGAAAAAAATCCCTGAACAACTCAACGGTTGGCTCTTCTTGCAGATAGGCCTCACAGAACACTTGAAAGTGGAAAATATTGGACACAGAGTTAGGTCCAATATCTTGAGGGTGGATCTGGAAGCTGGCAAACACATCATGAAAGAACTTGGATCTGGGCGGTTTAAAACCATGGCTCATATGATCAACAAATACTACCACCTCGCCATCCTTGGGGGCAGGAGGATTTTCTGGAACAGGAACTCGCCAGTGGATTTCGCTTTGTTTTGGTAAAGCGCCAGTTCTGACGCATCCATATAGTTGCTCTTTAGTAACCCGGAAGGGACCCGGTTACAGGCATAAAATTGTTTGGCCATTTCAGATGAAAAGCTGGAAAAAGATCAAATGCCGGTTTAAGGTTCATGACACACAAGCGTAAAGCGTATCAGATTAAGGTAAAGGTATTCAAGCATGCAAGATTGTTAAACCAGGGGTGGATGCTATTATAAATGGTAGAGCGATTGGCGGTTTACAAGGGGACTAATGGCATATGGAAGATTATTTTCTAAAGGATAAATCGCCCACGCAGACAATGAAAGTACAGATCTAAAGCTAAAAATGACTAAGTGAGGAAAAACAAGTTTCACAGTTTTACATTGGAAATTTGGATCTACCACATGTCAGGAAAAGGAAAATAAGTCTGGACCTAAAAAACCAGTACAAATGAAATGGATACGAAATAGCTACCGCGTGAGTTCTAAGGAGGCCTTTGTACAAGAAAAGGGGATCTACTAGCATCTGAAATGGATACGAAATAGCTACCGCGTGAGTTCCATACTTCTTTTAGATGAAAAGAAGATGCAGTGGAGAAACTACGAAGAATCCGTAAGGAACAGCGAAGAACACAGAAGAACTTGCAAACCCTAGCGGATCTACAGAGGAAGGGAAGAGGAACTTACTGAAGCTATTGAAGCAGCGGAAGCGTGCCACGTTTTTCTGGAACAATCAGGTTGAAGGAGCGACCCGAGGTGAAGATGAGGGTGCACTAGTGCAGAACCAGGCAATAGCACCGGTTCGTAAGGCCCTTTAGTGCCGGTTTCGTAACCGGCGCTAAAGTGTAGGCACAAAGGCCCCCCCTTTAGTACCGGTTCAGCATGAACCGGTGCTAAAGGGCAACCACGTGGCACGAGCCAGCTTCGGGGACAGGGATCCCTTTAGTACCGGTTTGTGTCACCAACCGGTATTAAAAGATTGGGGGAGTTTTGGGTTTATGATTTCTTTTTCATTTAATTTTGTGTTTTTGAATTTAATTATTTTTTGTTTGCTGGTATTTTACGATACTACATATTGTACACGTTGTGCATATATATAAATATAATTTCTAGTAGAACCGATCATAATATATATATATATACCATCGAATGTCTCACAACCAGCATTAATTAATTCACACATATATACACACATGTATATATATATATACAATTTCTCCTAATTGGTGCCTTCGGAGCCAGTGACATTAGCCTAATTGGTGCCTTCGGAGCACGATAACAATTGGAAGTGGTTCATGGGGGCGGTAGCGGGTAATAGTATTAGTTGGGATCTATGACCTGGTCGAGCAAAAATCCCGCTATTTCCTCTTGAATTACTTCTATGCAGTCCTCTGTTAGGAGCTTCTCCCGCACCTCTTTGAACTGTTAAGAAGGAGATCAATATGCATGTGTATTAGTTGTGTGACTAGATATCGATAATGTTGTAAAATTGTGAATAGTGTTATGACAAACGTACCCACTCCTGTCTTTGAGATTTGCTCCTTTCGGACGACATCATGCGAATATTCTCGCAAACGTAGTATGCACACAGATTATTCCCCGGCGCCTCCTTCAGGGCCTTTACGAGAATGGAATTTGATCAGATAATAATTAATCAAGCATGATAATTAAAGAGATGGCAGCTAGCTAGTACTACTTAATTACTTACCTGGGGTCGATACCATTTCAGATCTTGTTTCCATGGGCCTGGAGTGGCCCTGATGAACTTTGCTCAAGCCCTGCCCACCGACAAAGAAAATGAATAAATGGGTTATTAAATAGTTGTTATCAGGAAATGACGAACTAATTAAATAGGCTTAGATATAGTTAATAATGATTGAAATTACCTGTTGACTATCCCCTTCACGATGGTGTAGTCACTTGCTTTCTTAAGTAGTGGGTCTAGTTCTTCAACTGTTCCTTCATCAACTTTAATGATTAACAAGATCTAGTGAAATCTGCATGCACACACGTTTGCATGTCTTAATTAAGAGGGCATATGTAAGCAAAAACATGTAGCTAGCTAGTAGGCAAAAATAGAATTTGTAGTACAAGACAGTGTGACTCACTCGAAGTTGTAAGGAAGTAGTATATCTTCATTGTATTTGAGGCGCTTGAAGAACTCTAGCATGCTTTCCTCTACACTTTTTTCGTGATATGGATCTAATTTCCATGTGTATTCATTAATGGTATTTGGGTCAACAAACCCAATGCCATAGCATCCACCATTTCTCATTTCACAAATCTTCATCCTGCATAATATCACAGAAAAGAATATAGTAAGGATAATTACAGGGAATGATTGATCAAAATGATCACTACAGCTAGCTTGAGACTTAAATTACAGACAGAAATCACTTACGGACAATAGCAACTGACGATAGATTTGTCGAGTGCATCTTGATTGTATAGCTAAAACAGTTCTGAATACTCAACGGCTAGAGCTTTCTCATGGTAGTAATGCTCCTCCTTGACATTCACCATGAGGGACTCTCGATTGGAAATCTTGGTAATGTCCATGTACCATCGATGCAATTCATACATTCTCGTTGGGAGGTTCTTGACCTCGTCTGGCTCGACCAAAGGTTGGCCCCGGACATATTTACGTTTTATTTCCTCCTCTCTAGTCGGAGACATGGTCTCGATATCGAGGAGTTGTCCAATAGTGATCCCGATCGCTTCAGCCTGCGCAATATGCTCCTCGGTTATTACCACATCGCCCACCCCGGGAACGTTAACGGTTTGCCCACAATAATATTGGGCGCGCCTACTCTCATGTGTTGTTGGCACAACAAGCGGGGGGATTGATTGCGCCGCCTGTTCTCCCAGCTGGGTAACGGTTTTACCACTCCTTTTGCCAGCTGATTTGCTCGAGCTCGAGCTTGCCTCTTTGTGTAGACGTGCTCGATTTAACTTCTTGATGTGGCGCTCATAGTCTGTATCAACAGGCTTGGGAGCTGGTGCTCTAGCCATACGAATGAAGTGGTCAATCTTTTCCACATGCACTTTCTCCCTTGGCGGCGATGGCGGTTTCGGTGCAAAATGGGCTTCCACCTCGGCCTTCGATATGGCTACATTTTCCTCCTCGGACTTGTCGTAAGGCCTATGCAGAAGAGGCGCGAGGCTTGGACCATATTGAAATCGCTTGCCTCCGCCTATACCTCCAGTACTACCTCGACATGCACCGCTATGCAACATAGCTGAGGCGGCTCTGTTCTGTGATTGCTGAGGCGGCGAAGACGGCTCATGTGGCTGAGATGGAGGAGGAGGAGGTGTGGCCTGAAGCTGTGCCGGACTTGGAGGAGGAGTGGCCTGACGCTTTGCCGGACTAGGAGGATGAGGAGTGGCCTGAAGCTGTGCCGGACATGGAGAAGGAGTGGCCTGACGCGTTGGTCGACTTGGTGGAGCGGGAGTCTACTGACTCAATGGCGGACTTCGACGAGGAGTCGGATGACGCGGTGTCAGTGGCCTTTGAAAGATGATGGAATCCTTTCTCCATAGGATGATACGATGGTTGGCCTCTCCCAGTGTGTGCTCATCGTCACCTCTAGGAATGTCAAGCTCTAGCCCCGAATATTGGTCCACCACCTCATCAACCAAGACACGAGCATAGCCCGCTGGAATCGGGTTGCAATGGAAGGTTGCCTCGGGGGGATTTGTAAAAGCAAGGGCGTCCGCCACCTTCATGGATATGTTGTTCATTTTGAAGTGTAGCTCGCAGTTAGTGTTCTCCATGATGTCATCCACTGGGTAGCTATCCAGCAATGCGTCGCCCGGGGCGGAACCCACGCTGCTTCTCGGCATGGATGGGATGGTGCTATCCAATGGTGGATCATCCGCTAGCTGCTGAGACCCCCTTTGCTGGCTAAGTGAGTCGATCTGCTCCTGCTGCCACTGGAATTTGACTGCCAAGTCCCCGTGCGCTGATTCTTGGCCTTGAAGGTGTTCATAGTCTAGCTTCCTCTGCTCCTCCTCCATCTTCCTCTTCTTCTCATCCGCAATCTTCTTTCTCGCACGGGTTCTGTAGTCGGCGTTCCAGTCTGAAAACCCCTCATATCACGGCATAGCGCCCATGCCTCGTGTTCTTCCTGGGTGTTCAGGATTTCCCAGGGCACGCGTAAGCTCGTCGTTCTCTCTGTTGGGCTCGAACACCCCCGATCGAGCCTCTTCTATTGCAACAAGTAGCTTATATTCGGCTCCGTCCAGACATGTCTTGTTCGAAACTTTGCATGTCTTCGGGTCCAACTCCCCCCATGCGCATAGAACCATGTCCTACACCTGGGGGCCAGCTCAATGTTTCTGGACTGACACCTGCATCCAACATCTCTTTCTCAGACTTATCCCACTTAGGCATTCCCACCGCATAGCCACCTGGCCCCAGCTTATGGAACTTATCCTTTTTTGCGGCATCGGTCTTGTGTATTCTCAACCGTTCCTTAGATAATTCTGAATCCTTGAATTTCACGAAATCGTCCCAATGAGCACTTTGCTTCTCTAGTGTTCCCTTGAATACTGGAGTCTTCCTTCCTTCCTTGACATACTTGGCCCATTCATGATTCTTGTGGTTTTTGAATGCAACCGCCATCTTCCTAAGAGCAGCGTCCTTGACTTTCTCCACATCTGCATCTATGAAATGATCTGGTAGGGTGAAATGTTCCATGAGCGTTTCCCAAAGCAAAAGTTTTTGTCTGTCGTCGACAAAAGTAACTCCTGGACGTGGCTTTGCTGGCTGTCTCTATTCTTGAAGGGAGATCGGGAGTAGGTCCTTCACAAGAACTCCGCACTGACGAACGAACTTGTCCGCAATCTTCTTAGGCGCTAATGGTTCGCCATTAGGTCTGGTGGCCTCGATATTGTACTTTATGCCCTCCTTCAACATTTTGTTCGGGCCTTGTTTCCTGTTACCTGAAGATTTGCTCGATCCGGATGGCTGAAAGAAGAAAGATTGATTCGTTAATATATCTTCAAGTCATTTAAAACATGTGATGATCACCAGATGCCTGCTTATATAAATATATATACCTCGCCGGTCTTTGTTGTTTCAAGATCAACATTTTCTTCGTCATGTTCATAGTTCATGACTTCATCAATTCGGTCGTCGCGATCGAATATCATATCAGCCTCCCCGGTGTTGTTTAGATATTCGGAGCCGTCATAATCTTCTTCATTCTGATCATCATCTGGCCCGCGAGGATTGCGTATGATATTGAACATGGCCTCTTCTCCCTCTCTGCCGGTATTGTCCGCCATAGGTTTTGTTTAACTAATCCAAAATAAATATATTCAAATTACAATGCATGGATGCAATCAATTAATAAGGAAAAACTAAATCTATCATAGTACATAATAAGCATCATCGAATATAATCTCGAATACGTCGTCTCGAATAATAGATAAAATCTCGAATACATCGTCTCAAATAATAGATATAATCTCGAATACATCGTCTCGAATAATAGATATAATATCGAATACATCACTAACTAGCTAGCTAGCAAGCTAATAAAGATCGAATACTACAGAGTAATTTAGGCCACTCGCGGTTCCTGAGGTGCGGGCGGTGGACACCCAAAGAGAAGGAACCATCACTGGATCATAGCTCGGGTGATCTCCCAAAAGAAACTGCCAGGTATTGGAGAACCTGACGTCCATAGCAGCCATGTAGCGATGGACGTGCTCATCCTCCTCCCTGACACGGCGACGTACCACCTCCGGCGGGACCGGCTCCATCCGCACCGAAAGTGGCCCACGCGAATGCCACCAAAGGAGATGAGGGTCGACGACGGGACCCGGGGCCGGGTTCCTCACCAAGCGTCGCGCCCCTGAAGGTAGCACCTCCCAGTGCCAGCCCCGCGGAGCCCAGTCCCAGACATGGGTCCCCTGAAGCAGGACGTCGTCGTGAACGGGTCGACGGCGAGGATGCGGGCCGGGCATCATCGACAACAAATACTATATGCTGCCTAAGTAAAGTAACATTTTTTAAATGATGGATTGTGATTTCATATATGCAAATCCTAAATTTTATAACTAAAACTAACATTTCTAATATTTCTATAACTAAAAGTAACATCTCTAATATTTCTATAACTAAAAACCATTTCTATATAACTAACATTTCTATATAACTAATATTTCTAATATAACTAACATTTCTATATAACTAACATTTCTATAACTAAAACTAACATTTCTAATAATTCTATAACTAAAAAATAGAAAGATTGCCGGCCGTGTGTGTGTGTGTGTGTGGCGGCCGGGGCAGGAGCTTACCGGCGAGGCGCGACGACGGGGGGCGGCGACGGGGACGGAGACGGGGACGGGGCGGCGACGACAGGGACGGGGCGGCGACAACGGGGACGAGGACGGTCCGGGCGGGGAGGACGGGGCGGGGCGCGGCGCCGCGACAGGGATGGCGACGGGGGCGGCGACGACGGGGCAGAGGAGAAAGAAGCAGGGAGAGATGAGAAACTGACAATTTTTTTGAAGTGTTTTCTTATATAGAACCCACCTTTAGTACCGGTTGGAGCCACCAGCCGGTACTAAAGGTCTGTTTTGGCCAGGCCAAGCGGCGGGAACTGCACCCCCTTTAGTACTGGATCGTGGCACCAACCGGTACTAAAGGCCCTCCCTTTAGTACCGGTTGGAGCCACGACCCGGTACTAAAGGGTGTGCGCTGCCAGACGAAAGGCGCAGAAGTTTAGTCCCACCTCGCTAGCCGAGGGGCACTCGCACCTGCTTCTAAGCCACGCCGTCGCTGCTGTCTCGAGCTCCTCTCTTAAGCAGGCCTTCTAGGCCTACCTCTGCTGCGATGCCCTATTGGGCTAGCGGTCCTGCGTCCTGGCCCAACTAGAATTTGGGTTTCTAGTCGTATGCAGGCCGCTGTGGCCTAGTAGGTGGGATTTTTTTTCTTATTTTTTTCTTTATTTATTTTTGAGTTGTTTTTTGCTGTATTTAGAGTTTCTTTGTGAATATTTTTGCTTTAGGTAAAAAAAATTACAAACTTTTTGTTAGTACCGGTAGTTTACAAATTTGAATAGTTTAGATTTTGAATTATTTGAAATTTGTGTGAATCACTAGTTTGTGAATAACTTAACTTTGAAAATATATTTGTCAGTGATTCTTTTTTCTTATGTTTAATATTACTGTGTTTTATCATTATATTCAATTTGGTAATGCTTAGGTTATTTAAAAAATGAAATGCCTTTTGTAACAGATGAGTTTTTGTCCGGAACCCTGATACTTCGAAAGAGATTGTCCATTTTGTACACGAAATGCATCCAGTTTTTGCGGTAACCCTCTCTACTTTTTTGCACATGCTATGTGGGTGAAATTATGATACCATGCCAACTTTAATCCTTTTCTGAGTTCATTTGAAATGCTTTTCAATTTCAGGGTCATTTAGCTGAAAAAATCAGTAAAGGCATGAAAGAATTTGTTTGCACATAAAATTTCTTCGCGTTTCAAATGCCAAAACACATAACTACCCTAACTATTACAGAGATTCCCTCCTGGGTGTGAAACACAGAAGAAAGTGATGATAGTGAAGCCGATCACATCCCAGATCTTTGGGTGTGAAACTTTTTCTTCGCGTGTGTCCCTTTGCGCCGTAACCATGGAAAATCTTCATCATTTAACGGGATGCTCAGGTCAATATTCACTGTGAATGGAGCAATTTCATCAAACTTTTCATAATCTTCTGACATGTCTGTCTTGTCATCCACTCCCACGATGTTTCTCTTCCCGGAAAGAACTATGTGCCGCTTTGGCTCATCGTATGATGCATTCGCTTCCTTATCTTTTCTTTTTCTCGGCTTGGTAGACATGTCCTTCACATAGAAAACCTGTGCTACATCATTGGCTAGGACGAATGGTTCGTCTACATACGCAAGATTGTTAAGATCCACCGTTGTCATTCCGTACTGCGGGTCTTCCGTTACCCTGCCTCGTGTCATATTGACCCATTTGCACCGAAACAAAGGGACCTTCAAATCACGTCGATAGTCAAGTTCCCATATGTCCTGTATATAACCATAATATGTTTCCTTTCCCGTCTTGGTTTCTGCATCAAAACGGACACCACTGTTTTGGTTGGTGCTCTTCTTATCTTGGGTGATCGTGTAAAATGTATTACCATTTATCTCGTACCCTTTGAAAGTCATTATATTTGAAGATGGTAACTGGGACAGCAAGTACATGTCATCTTCAATAGAGGCGTCATGCATGGTACGTGTCTACAACCAGCTGGCGAAATTCCTGTTTTGTTCACGTGTAATCCAGTCATCAGACCGCTCCGGGTGTTTGGAGCGTAGCAAATTCTTGTGTTCATCCATATACGGAGCCACCAAGGCAGAATTCTGTAGAACTGTCTAATGTGCTTCAGTGAGAGAATGTCCGTCCATACATATTATTTGTTCCCCTCCTAGCATGCCTTTTCCATCCAGTCTGCCCTTATGCCGCGATTCAGGAACACCAATCGGCTTAAGGTCAGGAATAAAGTCAATACAAAACTCAATGACCTCCTCATTTTCATGTCCCTTGGAGATGCTTCCTTCTGGCCTAGCACGGTTATGAACATATTTCTGTAAGACTCCCATGAACCTTTCAAAGGGGAACATATTGTGTTGAAATACAGGACCCAAAACGTTAATCTATTCACATAGGTGAACTAGGACGTGTGTCATGATGTTGAAGAAGGATCCGCCCGCCCCGTCGCCGGATCTCCCAGACCCCGACCGGATCCGACCTCCTCCGGCCGTCCCCGAGCCCATCCACCTCACCGGAGCAAAAGCACCTCGTTTGAGACCTCGGTTCGCGCGCCGGAGACAAACCCTAGATCCGTATCGGTTGACTTTCTCCCCCTCTCTCAGATATATTTTTTGCATTTTTTGACATGCCATAACTCTGCAACCATTGCTCTGATTCGTGCGTGTAGCATATTAAAATGTTTGTCTCGACGAGTACATCATTTCATCTCATTGCATAATTTTCATTTGAGCTCGTCTTGATGCCTGAAATGCTGTTGGAAGAGGGATATGTGATGATAGTTTCAAATCTGTTTCAGCAAATGCACTTTTGTCATTTTTTGCCATGATTAATGTGTGCATGCTATGATCCTGAGCTCTACATGTGTTTGGAAGAATGCCATGCCATCTTTACAGGGGTGTATGCCATTTATTTTTGTGATCTTTGTCGTGACTAGCACAAGCATGCAAAGTAGCTTACTCAATGATGCTGATTTCACTAAGTCCTTGCCCTGTCCTTATTTTTTATGCCATATGTTCATGTTGTTTCCTAGTGATCCGTGCCTCTTTTCAGCATGATCAGTAAGGATGTTTTGTAGATAATGTTATGCTGTGTCCATCCATGTCTTTGTTTGCAATAATGGAGCAACCTAGCTTGAGTAAATCGAGCTCTACTTTTGCTATAAAATGTTCCTCGCAGATTGTTAACATGTTTTGCAATTTTGCCAAGCTTGCATGCCTGCAGGTCGACTCTAGAGGATCCCCGGGTACCGAGCTCGAATTCGCCCTATAGTGAGTCGTATTACAATTTGTCATGAAATGCCTCGTAGTGAGTGCATCGAGCTCGTAAACATGCCTACTCGTTATCTGTTTTTGCCATGCTCCAGTTTTTCACGAAGTCTGAATCTGTTTATGTTTTTGCTATGTTCACATGCTTGCAATTGTATTTTCTGATCCCTTTTGGCTCATGGTCACTAAGGGACTTTTGTTATATGCTTTGAGTAGCTTCGTACCATGCCTTGCTTTGCCATGATAAGTTCCAATACCATATAGTTATCATACTCTAAAGATTGCTTCCTGATGATAAATTCCTGACATGCTGTTAATTTCACTAAGTCTGAAACCTGTTATCTTTTGCACTTTTGCCGTGCTTGTTTGAACCTGCTATTCAGTGAATTAGCCATAGCTCAGTGTTCATCTTTTGTCAAGCATCATGAGTGGATCCCTTCCATGTATTTTTTTGCTATGTTTGAGTGCAGTAGCTTAATTATCTTGATGCATTTAGGAGGCTACTTGCTGTTTATCGTAGATCGGTGTCATTTTTGTTTTGCTTGCCATTTCCAAACCGTGCATCCGATTCCGGTGATCTTTATATCCATTTCAACCAAAATCACCTCCCCTTTCCAGTGGCACTCTTGGATTTCCATGTTGAGTCCAGGTTCAATCATTCCTTTCCAAATCATGCATATGCATCACATATCGCATCCCGCATATCATACCATGTTTGCATCTTGTTGATTGAGCATTGCATGTGGTTGATTGTGTTCCTTTTTGCTTGTTGTTCTTGATTGGGTAGAGCCGGGAGACGAGTACGTGATCGAGAAGCCCATTGAGTACGCTTACGAGGATCAAGGCAACTCTGAGAACTTTGTAGGCAAGATGATCATACCCTCGAAATCACTTCTATCTTTGCCTGCTAGATGCTCGCTCTTTTGCTATGCCTATGCTACGATGCCTACCACTTGCTTATCATGCCTCCCATATTTCCATGGCAAACCTCTAACCCACCTTGTCCTAGCAAACCGTTGTTTGGCTATGTTACCGCTTTGCTCAGCCCCTCTTATAGCGTTGCTAGTTGCAGGTGAAGATTGGAGATCGTTCCTTGTTGGAACTTGTTTATTGTTGGGATATCACCATATTATCTTGTTTATCTTCATGCACCTATATACTTGCTAAAGGGTGGAAGGATTGGCCTTATGTCTGGTGTTTTGTTCCACTCTTGCCGCCCTAGTTTCCGTCATATCGGTGTTATGTTCCCGGATTTTGCGTTCCTTACACGGTTGGGTCATAATGGGAACCCCTTGACACTTCGCCTTGAATAAAACTCCTCCAGCATGTCCCAACATTGGTTTTACCATTTGCCACCTAGCCTCTTTTTCCCTTGGGTTCCGCGGACTCAAGGGTCATCTTTATTTAAACCCCCAGGCCAGTGCTCCTCTAGGTGTTGGTCCAACCTGTCAGCTGCCGGTGGCCACCAGGGGCAACTCTGGGCTGGCCTACTGGAAGCTTGGACAATCCGGTGTGCCCTGAGAATGAGATATGTGGAGCTCCGATCAGGATTTGTCGGCACATTCGGGTGGCTTTGCTTGTTTAGTTTAACCATTGTCGAGATGTCTTGTAACCGGGATGCCGAGTCTGATCGGATTGTCTTGGGAGAAGGAATATCCTTCATTGACCGTGAGAGCTTGTGATGGGCTAAGTTTGGACTCCCCTGCAGGGATTTGATATTTCAAAAGTCGTGCCTACGGTTATGGCAGGTGGGAGATATAGCCGCATCGAGGGCGTTACAAGTTGGTATCAGTGCCTTCCCTGACCTTAGGAGCCCCCTGCTTGATCGAATCGTTGGCGTTGTTGAGTCTAGAAAAATATTCTGAGTCATTTAGGAATTTTATATATCAGAGAGTTAGGAATTCTTTTTACTCCTCAGTCCCTTCGTCACTCTGGTGAGGCATCCTGACTTAGAGTTTTGACTCTTCTGTTCTCAAATTTCACTAAATTTTTTTAGGATCACGTGGGTATCTTGGAATCGTTCCGATGGTTTTGTGACGAGAACATTGTTCTTGGTGCCTCCTGACATTTAGGGGTTGTGGCAATGTCCCGGGGAGTTGAGCTCCGAGGTGTTGTCGTCACAATTTTATCGTTGAGATTTTGGAATACCTGAGTTTCACCAACATCGAAATTCTCTTTTATGCAGTTGTTGGTGAGATAACCTCGACGCCACCCAGTACTAGGGCGGGAGTTCGGGAGTATTGCCATAACTTGTATAACGGATGCTTTTCGAAGGTTGAGGTAAATGATTTCCGAAGGTTTCTTGGTTATGTGTTGAAGGATGGATACAGCTGGATGTAGGATTTGCTAGCTTTGGGTGAGATATTATGCTTCCCCTATATCCCCAACACCTGATTGTATAACCGAAAAGGTTCGAGAGTTTCATAGGTGGGAATTCATGTAGCTCTAGTTCTTCTTCCGCGGGTATTGGGTGTGTGATTGGGTAATCCTCACCAAGTATTTGTTCTTGTTCGTACCTTGTTGTTTTATTCTTCTACCTCTATCTAAGTGGCTTTTCAATTTATGGAAATGTGACCATTTCAGTTGGAATGCATTCATTCATTTTGTTCGGATGTGAAGACTTTATGTTGCAATTTCTATCCGTTGGATTCAGCTTCAATATTTTTCTGTCAATATGCTAACGGATGTCACCCTCTTCAGGATGGCTCTTGCTAAGGGTCAGAATCAGAATCAGGATCCACCACCACCACCTCCACCTCCGGAGGCATGGCAAGCTATGATGGCCGCTACCAATGCAAACACACAGCTGATCATGCAAATTCTGCAAGAACGCAATCAAGGGAATCATGGCCATGGCAGCAATCAGAATCAGTTTGCTACACTCAACCAGTTCCTCGCTAACCAGCCAAAGACCTTTAGCAACTGTGTCGAGGCCTCACCCGCTGATGATTGGCTCGTGGATATATGCAAGCATTTTAAGTGCAGCAACGTCAGGCCTGAGGACTTTGTCAAGTTTGCCTCCTTCCAACTCAAAGTCCAAGCTGCAGAATGGTTTCAGCAATACAAAGATTCCAGAGGAGGCCGTGTGATTACCTGGGATGAATTCCGTCAAGACTTCAAAGCTCATCACATTCCTCAGAGTGTTGTTGAAAGCAAGCGTGAGGAATTCCGCAACCTAAAGCACGGCATCTTGTCTATTTACCAGTATAACATTCTGTTCCAGAGGCTCGCTCGTTTCGCCCAGCAAGACGTCCCTGATGAGAAGAGCATGATTTATCAGTTCATGGGTGGCCTCAAAGAAGATCTCCAACTAGCTCTCGTCCTTTTTGAGCCGAAGAAGTACGATGAGTTCTACAATATGGCAATGAAGCAAGAGACTGCTCAACTCAAGTGTGATGCTTCCAAGAAGCGAGTCAGAGATGCAACTCCTTCTTCGTCAACTCAAGTGGCTTCTAAGCAGCAAAAGTATTGGCTGCCTCCTCCTCCGTTCCGTCAGCCTTATCAGCAGAAGAGCAAAGGTGGCAATGGATCTTCCCACCCACCCAACCCAGGCTTTCAGAACAAGACTTCGTCTCAAGCTCCAAGATCAAGTGCTCCGTATCACCGTCCGCTCTCGGAGGTCACATGCAACAAGTGTCAGCAGAAGGGTCACTATGCCAACAAATGCTTCAATCAAAGGCGTCTTCCTCCTCCTCCTGTGAGGTCTGCCAGCACCATAGTGGTCAAGCATAACCCCAAGTTTGCCAAGGTCAATTTGATGAATGCAGCTCAGGCAGAGGACTCGTCAGATGTCATCATGGGTAACCTTCCTGTTAACGATATTCTTGCAAAAGTTCTTTTTTACACTGGTGCATCGCATTGTTTCATCTCAAGACCTTTTGCATCTAAGCATGAATTGGCTCTCCAAGTTTTGCCTAGACCGATAGGAGTTGTCAACAAACGCTTGAACGCTAAATCCATGGTTACGGATGCTACTATCACGTTGGGCGACTACAAGTTTCTGTCTTCTCCTATGGTTCTTGGTGACTCAGATATTGATCTTATTCTCGGAATGGACTGGCTTTCTAAGCACAAGGCTCAGCTTGATTGTGCTGCCACGCAGATTCAATTGACTCATTCCTCTGAGGATGTAATTGTCTTTGCCGCAAGGGATGATACCATTCGACTATTTTCTCTCAATGAGAAGGGTGAGATGGATGCCATTTCTCAGATTCCAGTCGTTTGCGAATATCAAGACGTATTTCCAGAAGAGCTTCCAGGAATGCCACCGCACCGTCAAGTTGAATTTGTCATCGATCTTGAGCCTGGCACGGAACCTGTTTGCAAATGTCCTTACAAGCTTGGACCTGAAGAGTTGAAGGAGCTGAAGAAGCAACTCGATATTCAAGAGCGAATGGGTCTCATCCGACCAAGTTCTTCTCCATGGGGTTGTGGTGTTCTTTTTGTGAAGAAGGATGGAACGGACCGACTTTGTGTGGACTACCGTCCATTGAACAAGAAGACCATAAAGAACAAGTACACACTTCCCAACATCAATGAGCTATTTGAACAACTCAAAGGTGCTCAAGTATTCTCCAAGCTTGATCTCCATATGGGCCATCATCAGATTCACATTCGTGAACAAGATATCCTCAAGGCAGCTTTGAGAACAAGCTATGGTTCATATGAATACACTGTCATGTCATTCAGCCTTGTCAACGCTCCGCCAACATTCTCTTGCATGATGAACTTCATCTTCAACGCCTACACAAATGACATCGTCTTGGTCTACCTCGATGACATTTTGGTCTTTTCCAGAACAAGGAAGATCATGCCAAGAACTTCGTTTGGTGCTAGATAAGCTCAGAGAACATCAGTTCTATGCCAAGTTTTCAAAGTGCAAGTTTTGGCTCGATGAGGTTCACTACCTTGGGCATATCATCTCTGCCAAGGGCATAGCGGTGAATCCTGAGAAGGTGTCTGCAATTGTGAATTGGGAACCACCTCAGCACGTGAAGCAACTCCGCAGCTTCCTTGGTCTCGCAAGCTATTGTCGAAGGTTTGTTGAAAACTTCTCTAAGATCGAGAAGCCTCTTTCCAACCTTCTCCAGAAGCATGTGAAGTACGCCTGGTCTCCTGAATGTGACATCGCTTTCAACACCCTGAAAGAGAAGTTAGTCACTGCTCCAGTTCTGACTCCTCGTGATGAATCCAAACCGTTTGAGGTCTTCTGTGATGCTTCCCTTCAAGGTCTTGGTGCAGTGTTGATGCAAGAGAAGAAAGTTGTGGCTTATACCTCTCGCCAGTTGAAGCCCAATGAAAAGAACTACCCCACTCATGACCTTGAGTTGGCGGCAGTTGTGCATGCTCTTTTAACTTGGAGACATCTCTTATTGGGAAGAAAATGTTGGAAATATGCCCTAGAGGCAGTAATAAATTGGTTATTATTATATTTCATTGTTCATGATAACCGTTTATTATCGATGCTAGAATTGTATTGATAGGAAACTCAGATACATGTGTGGATACATAGACAACACCATGTCCCTAGTAAGCCGCTAGTTGACTAGCTTGTTGATCAATAAGATGGTTACGGTTTCCTGACCATGGACATTGGATGTCGTTGATAACGGGATCACATCATTAGGAGAATGATGTGATGGACAAGACCCAATCCTAAGCCTAGCACAAAGATCGTGTAGTTCGTATGCTAAAGCTTTTCTATTGTCAAGTATCATTTCCTTAGACCATGAGATTGTGCAACTCCCGGATACCGTAGGAGTGCTTTGGGTGTGCCAAACGTGACAACGTAACTGGGTGGCTATAAAGGTTCACTACAGGTATCTCCGAAAGTGTCTGTTGGGTTGGCACGAATCGAGACTGGGATTTGTCACTCCGTGTAACGGAGAGGTATCTCTGGGCCCACTCGGTAGGACATCATCATAATGTGCACAATGTGACCAAGGAGTTGATCACAGGATGATGTGTTACGGAACGAGTAAAGAGACTTGCAGGTAATGAGATTGAACAAGGTATCGGGATACCGACGATCGAATCTCGGGCAAGTACAATACCGCTGGACAAAGGGAATTGTATACGGGATTGATTAAATCCTTGACATCGGGTTCATCCGATGAGATTATCGTGGAGCATGTGAGAGCCAACATGGGTATACAGATCCCGCTGTTGATTATTGACCGGAGAGTTGTCTCGGCCATGTCTGCATGACTCCCGAACCCATAGGGTCTACACACTTAAGGTTGGATGACGCTAGGGTTATAGGGAAAGTATGTACGCGGTTACCGAATGTTGTTCAGAGTCCCGGATGAGATCCCGTACGTCACGAGGAGTTCCGGAATGGTCGGGAAGTAAAGATTAATATATAGGAAGTATGGTTTTGGCCAGCGGAAGTGTTCCGGGCATCACCGGTAGTGTACCGGGACGACCGGAGGGGTCCGGGGGTCCACTGGGAGGGGCCACCAGCCCCGGAGGCCTACATGGGCCAATAGTGGGAAGGGACCAGCCCCTAGGTGGGCTAGGGCGCCTCCCACCAAGGCCCAAGGTGCCTCCTAGAGGGGAAGGGGGCAAACCCTAGAGCAGATGGGCCTTAAGGCCCACCCTAGGTGCGCCTCCTCTCTCTCTTCCCCTTGGCCGCAACTCTAGATGGATTTTGGGGCTGCCGCCACTCCTAGGGAGGGAACCCTAGATGGGGGCACAGCCCCTCCCCTTCCCCTATATATACTTGAGGTATTGGGGGCTGCAAGATACACGAGATCATCTCCCTCTTGGCGCAGCCTTACCTCTCTCACTCCTCGTCTCTCGTAGTGCTTGGCGAAGCCCTGCTGGAGTTCCGCGCTCCTCCACCACAACCACGCCGTCGTGCTTCTGTTGGACGGAGTCTTCCCCAACCTCTCCTTCTCCCCTTGATGGATCAAGGCGTAGGAGACGTCACCGGGCTGCACGTGTGTTGAACACGGAGGCGCCGTGGTTCGGCGCTTAGATCGGAATCAACCGCGGTCTGAATCGCTACGAGTACGACTCCTTCATCTGCGTTCTTGCAACGCTTCCACTTAGTGATCTACAAGGGTATGTAGATGCACTCTCCTTCCCCTCGTTTCTAGATTACTCCATAGATTGATCTTGGTGATGCATAGAAAATTTTAAATTTCTGCTACGATCCCCAACAGTGGCATGATGAGCTAGGTCTATGCATAGTTTCTATGCACGAGTAGAACACAAAGCAGTTGTGGGCGTCGATATTGTCAATTTACTTGCCGTTACTAGTCTTGTCTTGATTTGGCGGCATCGTGGGATGAAGCGGCCCGGACCGACCTTACACGTACGCTTACGTGAGACTGGTTCCACCAACTGACATGCACTAGTTGCATAAGGTGGCTAGTGGGTGTCTGTTTCTCCCACTTTAGTCGGATCGGCTTCGATGAAAAGGGTCCTTATGAAGGGTAAATAGAAATTGGCATATCACGTTGTGGTTTTCGCGTAGGTAAGAAACGTTCTTGTTAGAAACCTATAGCAGCCACGTAAAAACTTGCAACAACAATTAGAGGACATCTAACTTGTTTTTGCAGCATATGCCTTGTGATGTGATATGGCCAAAAGGATGTGATGAATGATATATGTGATGTATGAGATTGATCATGTTCTTGTAATAGGAATCACGACTTGCATGTCGATGAGTATGACAATCGGCAGGAGCCATAGGAGTTGTCTTAATTTATTTATGACCTGTGTGTCAACATAAATGTCATGTAATTACGTTAATTTATTGCTAAAGCGTTAGCCATAGTAGTAGAAGTAATAGATGACGAGACAACTTCAAGAAGACACGATGATGGAGATCATAATGATGGAGATCATGGTGTCATGCCGGTGACAACGACAATCATGGAGCCCCGAAGATGGAGATCAAAAGGAGCAAAATGATATTGGCCATATCATGTCACTATTTGATTGCATGTGATGTTTATCATGTTTTACATCTTATTTGCTTAGAACGACGGTAGCCTAAATAAGATGATCCGTCACTAAAATTTCAAGAAAAGTGTTCCCCCTAACTATGCACGGTTGCGAAGGTTCGTTGTTTTGAAGCATCACGTGATGATCGGGTGTGATAGATTCTAACGTTCGAATACAAAGGGTGTTGACGAGCCTAGCATGTACAGACATGGCCTCGGGACACATGCGAAACACTTAGGTTGACTTGATGAGCCTAGAATGTACAGACATGGCCTCGGAACACGGAAGACCGAAAGGTCGAACATGAGTCGTATAGAAGATACGATCAACATGAGATGTTCACTGTTGATGACTAGTCCATCTCACGTGATGATCGGACACGGCCTAGTCGATTCGGATCATGTTTCACTTAGATGACTAGAGGGATGTCTATCTGAGTGGGAGTTCATTAAATTAATTTGATTAGATGAACTCAATTATCATGAACATAGTCTAAATTGTCTTCGCAAATATGTTGTTGATAAATAGCTCACGTTGTAGCTCCCTGTTTCAATACGTTCCTAGAGAAAGATTAAGTTCAAAGATATTGTAAGCAATGATGCGGACTAGGTCCGTAGTCCGAGGAGTGTCCTCATTGCTACACAAAAGGCTTACGTCTTTGATGCACCGCTCGATGCGCAAACCCCTACAACGTCGTCTGTGGATGTTGTGAACACCTGACAGACACATTCTGATGACTACCTGATAGTTTAGTGCACCATACTTTACGGCTTAGAATCGGGATTCCAATGACGTTTTGAACGCCATAGAACATATGAGATGTTCCAAGAGCTGAAATTGGGATTTCAGGCTCATGCCCGTGTTGAGAGGTGTGAGACCTCTGACAAGTTCTTTTGCCAACAAGATGGAGGAGAATAGCTCAGCTAGTGAGCATGTGCTCAGAATGTCTGGGTGCTACAATCACCTAAATCTAGTGTGAGTTAAACTTCCAGATAAGATAGTGATTGATAGAGTTCTCTAGTCACTATCACTAAGCTACTAGAGCTTCGTGATGAACTATTACATGCAAGGGATGGAGTTGATACCGGAGCTGTTCGCGGTGCTTAAGACCGCAAAAGGTAGAAATCAAGAAGGAGCATCAAGTGTTGACGGTTTAACAAGACCACTGGTTTCAAGAAGGGCAAGGGCTAGAAGGGAAACTTCATGGATGGCAAATTAGTTGCCGCTCCAGTGAAGGAACCCAAGGTTGAACCCAAACCCGAGACTAAGTGCTTCTATTATAAGGGGAACGGTCACTGGTAGTGGAATTACCCCAAATGCATGGTAGATAAGAAGGCTGGCAACTTCAAAGTATATACGTGTTATTAATGTGTACCTCACTAGTACTCCTGGTAGTACCTGGGTATTGGATACCGGTTCAGTTGCTATTATTGGTGACTTGAAGCAAAAGCTACGAACTAAACGGAGACTGGCTAAGGGCGAGGTGACGATGTGTGTTGGAAGTGTTTCCAAAGTTGATGAGATCACCATCGCACCCTACGTCTTCCTTTGGGATTAGTATTAAACCTAGATAAATGTTATCAGGTGTCTACGTTGAGCATGAATATGATTAGATCATGCTCATTGCAATACGGTTATTCATTTAAGTTAGAGAATAATGGTTATTCTATTTACATGAATAATACCTTTCATGGTCATGCACCCTATGTGAATGGTTCATTGAATCTCGGTCGTGGTAATACACATGTTCATGCCAAAAGATGTAGAGTTAATAATGATAGTACCACTTTGCTGTGGCACTGCCGCTTAGGTCATATTGGCGTAAGATGCATGAAGAAACTCCATATCGATGGATGTTTGGAGTCACTAGATTTTGAATCGCTTGACACATGCGAGCCATGCCTCATGGGCAGGATGACTAAGACCCCGTTTTCAGGTACAATCAAATGGGCAAGTGACTTGTTGGAAATCATACATGCAGATGCGTGTGATCCAATGAGAATTGAAGCGTGCGGTGGATATCGCTATTTTCTCATCTTCACTAACGATTTGAGTACATATAGGTATATTTACTTAATGAAGCACAAGTCTGAAACGTTTGAAAAGTTCAAGCGATTTCAGAGTGAATTTAATAATCATCATAACAAGAAGATCAAATTCCTACGATCTGATCAATGAGAATTTCTGAGTTATGAGTTTGGCAAACACTTAAGACATTGTGGAATTGTTTCACAGTTGAAGCCACCTAGAACACCACAGGGTAATGGTGTGTCCGGACGTCATAAACGAACCTTATGAGATATGGTGCGATCTATGATGTCTCTTACCGATCTACCGTTTTCATTTTGAGGTTATCCGTTAGAGACAGCTGCATTCACTTTAGATAGGACACCATATAAGTCCGTTGAGACGACGTCGTAAGAATATGGTTTGGCAAGAAACCAAAGTTGTCGTTTCTTAATGTTTGGGGCTGCGATGCTTAAGGCTTCCGCCGGAGAAGCTCGAACCCAAAGCGGACAAACACATCTTCATAGGATACCCAAAGGTGACAGGTGGGTATACCCTCTATCTCAGATCCGAGGGCAAATTGTTTGTCGCTAAGAACGGGTCCTTTCTCGAGAAGGAGTTTCTCTCAAAATAATTGAGTGGGAGGAAGATAGAACTCGATGAGGTTGTCTAACCTTTACTTCAACCAGAGAGTGATGCGACACAAAAATATGTTTTCTGTGGCGCCTACGTCTGTTGAAGAGGAAGTTAATGATAGTGACCATGAAGCTTCGGATCAAGTTGCTTTCGAACCTCATAGGTCGACAAGGATATGTACTACTCCTAAGTGGTACGGTAATCCTGTCTTAAATATCATGTTGTTAGACAACACTGAACCTACGAGCTATGCAGAAGTGATGGTGGGCCCGTATTCTGACAAATGGTTAGAAGCCATGAAATCCGAGATAGGATCCATGTATCAGAACAAAGTATGGACTTTGGTGGACTTGCCCGATGATCGGCAAGCCATTGAGATAAATGGATCTTTAAGAAGAAGAAGGAAGTGGGCGGTAATGTTACCGTCTATGAAGCTCGACTTATGGGAGAGAATCTTTTCACAAGTTCAAGGAGTTGACTACGATGAGAATTTCTCACCCGTAGCGATGCTTAAGTCCGTCGAAATCATGTTAGCATCTGACAGATGGATGTCAAAATGAGTTTTCGTAAGAAAAAGTTGTGTGTGACGCAGTAAAAGGTTTTGTCGATCCTAAAGATGCTAAAAGGTATGCTGGCTCCAGCAATCCTTCTATGGACTAGAGCAGCATCTCAGAATCGGAATATATGCTTTGATGGAGTGATCAAAGCTTTTAGGTTTATACAATGTTTGTTTATAACTTGTATTTACAAGAAATTGAGTGGGTGCACTACAACATTTCTGATAAGTATATGTGGATGACATATTGTTGATCCGAAATAATGTAGAATTTCTAGAAAGCATAAATGGTTGTTTGAAGGGTGTTTTTCAAAGGAAGACCTGGATAAAGCTGCTTAAATATTGGGCATCAAGATCTATAGAGATAGATCAAGACGCTTGATGACACTTTCAAAGAACGCACACCTTGACATGTTTTTGAAGGAGTTAAAAATAGATCAGTCAAAGAAGGGGTTCTTACCTGAGTTGTAAGGTGTGAAGTTGAGTAAGACTCGAAGATTGACCACGGCAGAAGAAAGACGAAGGATGAAGGTCGTCCCCTATGCTTTTGTCATAGACTCTATGTGGTATGCCATGCTGAGTACCGCACCCGATGTGTGCCTTGCCACATGTCTGGCAAGAGGGTACAAAGGTGATCTAGGATTGGATCACCAGATAGCGGTCAAAATTATCCTTAGAGGAATAAGGAAATGTTTCTCGGTTATGGAGGTGATATAGATTTCGACATAATGAGTTACGTCGATGCAAGCTTAACACCTATCCGGATAGCTCTGAGTAGAGATACCGGATACGTATAATGGAGCAAAAATTTGGAATAGCTCCAAGTGGAACATTGTACCAGCATCTACGATATGACATAAAGTTTTGCGAAATACATAGAGATCTGAATATGGAAAGATCCGTTGACTACAACCTCTCTCACAAGCATAACATGATCAAACCGAGAACTCATTGAGTATTAATCACATAGTGATGTGAACTAGATTAGTGACTCTAGTAAACTCTTTGGATGTTGGTCACCTGGCGATGTGACCCGTGAGTGTTAGTCACATGGCGATGTGAACTAAATTATTAACTCTAGTGCAAGTGGGAGACTGTTGGAAATATGCCCTAGAGGCAGTAATAAATTGTTTATTATTATATTTCATTGTTCATGATAACCGTTTATTATCCATGCTAGAATTGTATTGATAGGAAACTCAGATACATGTGTGGATACATAGACAACACCATGTCCCTAGTAAGCCTCTAGTTGACTAGCTCGTTGATCAATAAGATGGTTACGGTTTCCTGACCGTGGACATTGGATGTCGTTGATAATGGGATCACATCATTAGGAGAATGATGTGATGGACAAGACCCAATCCTAATCCTAGCACAAAGATCGTGTAGTTCGTATGCTAAAGCTTTTCTATTGTCAAGTATCATTTCCTTAGACCATGAGATTGTGCAAGTCCCGGATACCATAGGAGTGCTCTGGGTGTGCCAAACGTCACAATGTAACTGGGTGGCTATAAAGGTTCACTACAGGTATCTCCGAAAGTGTCTATTGTGTTGGCACGAATCGAGACTGGGATTTGTCACTGCGCGTAATGGAGAGGTATCTCTGGGCCCACTCGGTAGGACATCATCATAATGTGCACAATGTGACCAAGGAGTTGGTCACGGGATGATGTGTTACGGAACAAGTAAAGAGACTTGCCGGTAACGAGATTGAACAAGGTATCGGGATACCGACGATTGAATCTCGGGCAAGTACAATTCTGCTGGATAAAGGGAATTGTATACGGGATTGATTAAGGGTGTGTTTGTTATCTGTCATCAAGTGGAATGGAATGGGTCCAACCCGTGCTTGGCCCACATTCTCGTGTTCGGTACAAACGCGAAACAAGAACCCACTCGTTCCCTCAGAAGGAATATTCGGCCCAGATCCGTAACCAAGTCATTCCTCCAAATCGACCGGACGACACGGAACCGCTCGCTCTCGTCTCGTGTCTCCCTTCAGCGCCCGCATATCTCCCTCTCCCTTCTCTCCCTCACATCCGGCCGGAATCAGGAGGAGGCGCCGGTAGGTAGCGAGCGGTGGCAGGAAGCAACAGGCGGCGAAGATCGATCCCAAGCCGTGCCCGCAGCCTCACCGCCGGCATACTCGCCGCTAACTTTTGCAGCAATGACCAGATCATGGCCCTCCCCTCCCATTCCAGTCAGATCTGTCACGGTCTAGCGACGGCGGCGGCCATCACTGGGGCGGCGACCTACGGTTACGACTGCTGCTCTCCTTTGCCAGCGGCAACCCTGCATGCGTCATGCTCTTGCATGCGTCGCGCTTGTGGCCAGCCCTTGCTGCTCGTGGCCTGCACTTGCTGCTACTGTTGTTGTGTGCTGTGCTGCTAGCCTGCTACTGCTATTACTTGCCATGCTCTAGCTGAATTTGATGTATTGTATGTAGATGACAGAAATGAGATGAAGTTTTGTGTGTCAAGATGCTACTGCTGTTGTTTGTGTTTGATGCTTACTCTCAATATATTGTACATATTCATGAGAAAATAAGTGGGGAGATGAGCATATCCATTCCATTCCATCTCTGAAACCAAGCACCAAAATGTAACCGTTCCATTCCGATCAATTGCCCTTATCAAACACAAGGACAGAACCGACCCATTCTAGTGGAATGGAATCATGACATTCCATTCCACTTTGTTCTCGAACCAAACACACCCTAAATCCTTGACATCGTGGTTCATCCGATGATATCATCATGGAGCATGTGGGAGCTAACATGGGTATCCAGATCCCGCTGTTGGTTATTGACCGGAGAGTTGTCTCGGCCATGTCTGCATGACTCCCGAACCCGTAGGGTCTACACACTTAAGGATCGATGACGCTAGGGTTATAGGGAAAGTATGTACACGGTTACCGAATGTTGTTTGGAGTCCCGGATGAGATCTCGGACGTCACGAGGAGTTCCGGAATGGTCCGGAGATAAAGATTAATATATAGGAAGTATGGTTTTAGCCAGCGGAAGTGTTCCGGGCATCACCGGTAGTGTACCGGGACCACCGGAGGGGTCCGGGGGTCCACCGGGAGGGGCCACCAGCCCCGGAGGCCTACATGGGCCAATAGTGGGAAGGGACCAGCCCCTAGGTGGGCTGGGGCGCCTCCCACCAAGGCCCAAGGCGCCTCCTAGAGGGGAAGGGGGCAAACCCTAGGGCAGGTGGGCCTTAAGGCCCACCCTAGGTGCGCCTCCTCTTTCTCTCCCCCCTTGGCCGCAACCCTAGATGGGTTTTGGGGCTGCCGCCACCCCTAGGGAGGGAACCCTAGATGGGGGCACAGCCCCTCCCCTTCCCCTATATATACTTGAGGTATTGGGGGCTGCAAGATACACGAGATCATCTCCCTCTTGGCGCAGCCTTACCTCTCTCCCTCCTCGTCTCTCGTAGTGCTTGGCGAAGCCCTGCTCGAGTTCCGCGCTCCTCCACCACCACCACGCCTTCGTGCTACTCTTGGATGGAGTCTTCCCCAACCTCTCCTTCTCCCCTTGCTGGATCAAGGTGTAGGAGACGTCACCGGGCTGCACGTGTGTTGAACGCAGAGGCGCCGTGGTTCGGCGCTTAGATCGGAATCAACCGCGATCTGAATCGCTAAGAGTACCACTCCTTCATCCGCGTTCTTGCAACGCTTCCGCTTAGCGATCTACAAGGGTATGTAGTTGCACTCTCCTTCCCCTCGTTGCTAGATTACTCCATAGATTGATTTGGTGATGCGTAGAAAATTTTAAATTTCTGCTACGATCCCCAACAGAAAAGTGGACATCTTCACTGACCACAAGAGTCTCAAGTACATCTTCACTCAGCCAAACCTCAACCTCAGGCAGACTCGTTGGGTCGAAATGTAATTGCTGACGCATTGAGTAGAAAGGCTTACTTCAACAGTTTGATTCTCAAGCCTTACCAACCCGAGCTTTGTGAAGCTTTCCGCAAACTCAATCTGCATGTTGTTCCTCAAGAATTTCTGGCCAACTTTCAAGTCTCTCCTACCTTGGAAGATCAGATTCGTGAGGCTCAAATTCTTGATGCTATGGTGAAGAAGGTGAAGATTGGGATTGCCAAGAGTCAACCCAAGTACAAGTGCTATCGCCTTGATGACAAGGATACTCTATTCTTCGAGGATCGCATTCTGGTGCCTAAAGGTGACCTTCGTAAATTCATTATGAACGAGGCTCACAATTCACTCCTCTCTATTCACCCTGGAAGTACAAAGATGTACCATGACCTCAAGAAGTCGTATTGGTGGACTCGAATGAAGCGCGAGATAGCTCAGTTCGTGAATGAATGTGATGTCTTCAGAAGAGTGAAAGCAGAATACCATCGACTAGCTGGTCTCCTCCAACCTTTTTCCATTCCAGAATGGAAGTTTGACCATATTGAGATGGACTTCGTGACTGGATTTCCAAAGTCCATGCGTGGCAATGATGCTCTATTCGTTGTCATCGATAAACTCACTAAAGTGGCCCATTTCCTTCCTATCAAAGAATCTATCACAGAAGCTCAATTGGCAGAGCTATATACCTCCCGGATTGTCTCTCTGCATGGCATTCCGCAGTTGATTTCTTCAGATCGTGGCAGCATCTTCACCTCCAAGTTTTGCGATTCTTTTCAGAAGGCCATGGGCACCAACATCCGTTTCAGCACAGATTTTCATCCTCAAACTAGTTGCCAAGTCAAGCGAGTAAATCAGATTCTTGAAGATATGCTCAGGGCTTGCGTCATCTCTTTCGGTATGAAGTGGGAAGATTGTCTTCCATATGCCGAGTTCTCCTACAACAACAGCTTCCAAGCGAGTTCGGGCAAGGCCCCATTTGAAATTCTCTATAGCAGGAAGTGCCGTACTCCTCTTAACTGGTCAGAGACTGGTGAACATCAACTTCTTGGCAATGACTTGATCACAGAGGCAGAAGAGATGTGCAAAGTCATTCGTGATAATCTCAAACCGCGCAATCGCGCTAGAAGAGTTACTATGATAGCAAGCATCGTGACTTGGCTTTCGAGATCAGAGACCACGTCTACCTCCGTGTCTCTCCAATGAAAGGTACTCGTCGCTTCGGAATCAAAGGGAAGCTTGCCCCTAGATACGTGGGTCCTTTCAAGATCGTCAGCAAGAGAGGCGATCTCGCCTATCAACTTAAGCTTCCCTCCAACTTTGCAAACATGCACGATGTGTTTCATGTCTCTCAGCTCCGCAAGTGCTTCAAGACTCCTGACCGCACCGTCAACTTCGAAGACATTGATCTCCAAGAAGACCTGTCTTATCATGAGCACCCAGTCGCTATTCTTGAAGAAACTGAGCGCAAGACTCGCAACAAGTCTATCAAATTCCTGAAAGTCAAGTGGTGACATCATTCCGACCGTGAAGCCACCTGGGAATGCGAGGACCACCTCTGTTCTGAGTACCCGGAGTTTTTCCAGTCCTAAATCTCGGGACGAGATCCTTTCGTAGTGGTAGAGTGTTGTAACAACCCGGATGTAAATTACCTTATATGGATTCCAACTCTTGCCGTTTCCGGCACTAAGTTATTCTATTTCCTCGTTGTTGGGTTTTTGTCTTCGTGTGCTTTTGTCTTTGTCATGCATCTCATATCATGTCATCATGTGCATTGCATTTGCATACGTGTTCGTCTCATGCATCCGAGCATTTTTCCCGTTGTCCGTTCTGCATTCCGGCGCTCCTATGTCCTCCGGTGTCCCTTTCTTCCTCTTTTTGTGTGCGGGTGTCAAACATTTTCGGATTGGACCGAGACTTGTCATGCAGCCTTGGTTTACCACCGGTAGACCGCCTGTCAAGTTTCGTACCATTTGGACTTCGTTTGATACTCCAACGGTTAACCGAGGGACCGAAGAGGCCTCGTGTGTGTTGCAGCCCAACACCCCTCCAAAGTGGCCCAAAACCCACCTAAACCCCTTCCATCATCTAGAGCGTTCGATCATGATCGCGTGGCCGAAAACCGCACCTCATTTGGATCTTCCTAGCTCCTCCTACCTCTATAAATAGACCACCCATTTCAATTCCCGGATCTCCTCTTTCCAAACCCTAGACCCCTCCCTCTCCACGCGCCGCCGGACAAATTCCCGTTCGGCCGGACAACATCCACTCCGCCCCGCCACCGCCACGTGACACCACCCGGTTGGTCGCCGCCCCATGCCCACTTCGCCGCACCCGCGGACCCGCTCAGCCCGGAGCCGGCCCTCGTTGGACCACGCTGTCATGCCGCCCGCGCCCCGCGCCGGACTCCAGCTCCGCTGCCGACGCCAGTTCATCGCCCCTGTACCTTCCTCAACCGGAGTAGCGTGCCGCCACGCGTCGGCCTCCTCCACCGCGACCCCTCGTCGCCCCTCGCCGCCCAGCGATGGATCCGGCCGCCCCGTTGCCGGATCTCCCCGACCCCGATCGGATCCGACCTCCTCCACCCGTCCCCGCGCCCATCCACCTCGCCAGAGCAAAAGCACCTCATCGGAGACCTCGGTTTGCGTGCCGGAGACAAACCCTAGATCCGGATCAGTTGACTTTCTCCCCCTCTGTCAGATATTTTTTGCATGCTATGACATGCCATAACTCTGTAATCGTTGCTCCGATTCGTGCGTGTAGCATATCAAAATGTTCGCCTCGACGAGTACATCATTTCATCTCACTGCATCATTTTCATTTGAGCTTGTCTTGATGCTCAAAATGCTGTTGGAAGAGGGCTATGTGATGATAGTTTCAGATCTGTTTCAGCAAATGCACTTTTGTCATTTTTTGCCATGATTAATGTGTGCATGCTATGATCCTGAGCTCTACATGTGTTTGGAAGAATGCCATGCCATCTTTACAGGGGTGTATGTGATGTATTTTTGTGATATTTGTGGTGACTAGCACAAGCATGCAAAGTAGCTTACTCAATGATGCTGATTCCAGGGACTTAGAATTTCACTACGTCCTTGCCCTGTCCTTATTTTGTATGCCATATGTTCATGTTGTTTCCTAGTGATCCGTGCCTCTTTTGAGCATAATCAGTAAGGATGTTTTGTAGATAATGTTTTGCTCTATCCATCCATGTCTTTGTTTGCAATAATGGAGCAACATAGATTGAGTCAATCGAGCTCTACTTTTGCTGTAAAATGTTCCTGGTAGATTGTTAACATGTTTTGCAATTTTGCCAAGCTGGTTGTTGTTGATCCGTGCATGCTATGTTGTTGTTCTTGCCATGTCTAGCTTCTATGCCATGTCTATTTGCTAGGTGTACGATTAGTTTATCATTCAATGCCTCGTAGTGAGTGCATCGAGCTCGTAAACATGCCTACTCGTTATCTATTTTTGCCATGCTCCAGTTTTTCACGAAGTCTGAATCTATTTATGTTTTTGCTATGTTCACATGCTTGCAATTGTATTTTCTGATCCCTTTTGGCTCATGGTCACTAAGGGACTTTTGTTATATGCTTTGAGTAGCTTCGTACCATGCCTTGCTTTGCCATGATAAGTTCCTGTACTATATAGTTATCATACTCTAAAGATTGCTTCCTGATGATAAATTCCTGACATGCTGTTAATTTCACTAAGTCTGAAACCTGTTATCTTTTGCACTTTTGCCGTGCTTGTTTGAACCTGCTATTGAGTGAATTAGCCGTAGCTCAGTGTTCATCTTTTGTCAAGCATCATGAGTGGATCCCTGCCATGTATTTTGTTGCTATGTTTGAGTGCAGTAGCTTAATTATCTTGATGCATTTAGGAGGCTACTTGCTGTTTATCGCAGATCGGTGTCATTTTTTTTGCTTGCCATTTCCAAACTGTGCATCCGATTCTGGTGATCTTTACATCGATTTCAACCGAAATCACCTCCCATTTCCAATGGCACTCTTGGATTTCCAAGTTGAGGCTAGGTTCAATCATTCCTTTCCAAATCATGCATATGCATCACATATCGCATCCCGCATATCATACCATGTTTGCATCATGTTGCTTGAGCATTGCACATGGTTGATTGTGTTCCTTTTTGCTTGTTGTTCTTGCTTGGGTAGAGCCGGGAGAAGAGTACGTGATCGAGGAGCCCGTTGAGTACGCTTACGAGGATCAAGGCAACTCTGAGAACTTTGTAGGCAAGATGATCATACCCTCGAAATCACTTCTATCTTTGCTTGCCAGATGCTCGCTCTTTTGCTATGCCTATGCTACGATACCTACCACTTGCTTATCATGCCTCCCATATTGCCATGTCAAACCTCTAACCCACCTTGTCCTAGCAAACCATTGTTTGGCTATGTTACCGCTTTGCTCAGCCCCTCTTATAGCGTTGCTAGTTCCAGGTGAAGATTGGAGATCGTTCCTTGTTGGAACTTGTTTATTGTTTGGATATCTCCATATTATATTGTTTATCTTAATGCACCTATATACTTGGTAAAGGGTGGAAGGCTTGGCCTTATGCCTGGTGTTTTGTTCCACTCTTGCCGCCCTAGTTTCCGTCATATCAGTGTTATGTTCCCGGATTTTGCATTCCTTACACGGTTGAGTTATAATGGGAACCCCTTGACACTTCGCCTTGAATAAAACTCCTCCAGCATGGCCCAACATTGGTTTTACCATTCACCACCTAGCCTCTTTTCCCCTTGGGTTCCGCGGACTCAAGGCTCATCTTTATTTAAACCCCGGGCCAGTGCTCCTCTGAGTGTTGGTCCAACCTGTCAGCTGCCGGTGGCCACCAGGGGCAACTCTAGGCTGGCCTACTGGAACCTTGGACAATCCGGTGTGCCCTGAGAACGAGATATGTGCAGCTCCTATCGGGATTTGTCGGCACATTCAGGTGGCTTTGCTGGTTTAGTTTTACCATTGTTGAGATGTCTTGTAACCGGGATGCCGAGTCTGATCGGATTGTCTTGGGAGAAGGAATATCCTTCGTTGACCGTGAGAGCTTGTGATGGGCTAAGTTGGGACTCCCCTGCAAGGATTTGATCTTTCGAAAGCCATGCCTGCGATTATGGGCAGATGGGAATTTGTTAATGTCCGGTTGTAGATAACCTGAAACTTAACTTAATTAAAACGCACCAACCGCGTGTGTAACCGTGATGGTCTCTTCTCAGCAGAGTCCGGGAAGCGAACACAGTGTTGGAGTAATGCTTGACGTAGGTTGTTCTAGGATCACTTCTCGATCATAGTTGTTCGACCGTGCTATTTCCTTCTCTTCTCGCTCTCTTTTGCGTATGTTACCCACCATATATGCCAGTCGCTTGCTCCGATGATACCTTTACCTTACCTATAAGCTTAAATAGTCTTGATCGCGAGGGTGTGAGATTGCTGAGTCCCCGTGACTCACATATTACTTCCAAAACTAGATGTAGGGACCGATGATACCGCTCCAGGTGATGCGATTGAGCTCAAGTGGGAGTTCGATGAAGACTCTCGTCGTTACTACGTGTCCTTCCCAGATGATCAGTAGTGGTGCCTAGTTGGGGGCGATCGGGGACTTTGTCGCATTTGAGGGTTGATCTTTATTTTGGTTCCGTAGTTGGACCTTGAGTGTATTGGATGAATGTAATGACTTATTTATGTATTTGTGTGACGTGGCGAGTGTAAGCCAACTATGTATCTTTTCCCTTATTTATTACATGGGTTGTTGTCAAGATTACCTCACTTGCGACATTGCTTTCAATGCGGTTATGCCTCTAAGTCGTGCTTCGACACGTGGGGGATATAGCCGCATCGAGGGCATTACAAAAGGTGAAGGATCAGATAGCTCAAGCTAAGGTGGATTTGGCAGCAAAGAACATCAGGATGGCCACAAAGCGGGCTGAGTTAGAGGTACGGGCTTATCGGCTTATTCTGGATCAGAGTGCGTCAGATGATGTCATGAGAAGAAGGTTCCGGTCTCACCTGCCGCCGGTTTACGAGGGAAGGAACCTCTTTAACACGCCAGGAGCAGGCACCAGCAACCTGCCAGTGGTAAATCGGGTGGAGGCACCTAGAACAGGGGCGCCGGTTCAGCCGCGCGCGATACATCCGCCTCGCCAGAACAATGTCCCATCACAGCATGTCTCAATGCCTCCGGGTCATTACTCTAACCCGTTGGACAACATCGTTGTCGCCGCTTCATGATTGGCAGCTCTCCCGATCGATGGCGATCCAGTAGCAGTTGAAACACGATGGGCTAGGGAGCTTCTTCAAATAGCTTTGACTCAACAGCAGGCTTATTCGCACAGCCGCGAGAGGATTCATTCCACCCCCCGCCCAAGTCGGAGCTATAGCAGGCATATTGATGAACCGATCGTATCAAGCAGTGCGACAAACCGTAACCCGCCGCGAGGTCATAACCCGGCGGGCGGCGGTGCTAATTCCTAGGATGTGGTGGATCACGGTAGAGCACGTCGAGAAGCCGAGTTAGCAGCGCAGTACGCAGCCCGTCAGCTTACTCCGATTCGTCCAACTACTTCAGTGGAACCAGACGTGGTTTTCAGTTCTTTGGGGGTGTCGTGTCTTACCGCGGCCTTACGTAATGTGCGGCTGCCCAAGGACTTCAAGGGTCCTCGTAAGGTGCTCAATTACACTGCCGATTTACCCCCCGAGTCATGGGTTGAGAGCTATGAGATGGCAATGGAGATGCTAGATGTGGATGATGTGGCATGTGCTAAGTACTTCACCATGATGCCGGAGGGGACAACTCGTACTTGGTTAAAAAGCTTACCAACTAACTCCATTGGATCATGAGCCGAGTTAAAAAGCTGGTTTATCCAGAATTTCAAAGCTACGTGCAAACAGTCCATGTCAATTGTGGACTTAGCCGCCTGTATTCAAGAAGAGGGGGAGTCTACAACCCATTGGGTGAAGCGGGTATCAGCCACTCTGCATTCATCAGATCGCATCAATGCTGACACGACAGTCTTGACATTGGAAGGCAACTGCCGGTTTATGCCTTTGAAGCTGAAGTTGGGAAGGCTCAAGCGTCACTGCAATGACATGGCCACGCTTTGGCAGCTCTAGTTAAGTATGCCGATTCAGATATTACCAAGGACCCTGAGTCTAAAGATGAAAAGACGGGATAGGGAAAGAAGAATGGCAGTGCCAAGGGGCAGCAGCATAACCCGGCGGGTCATGGGAACAATGGTAAGCGCAAGGCGGATAACAGCTTGGATTTTGTGGCTAACACCAACACCCAGGATAATGGTCAGTGTCGTAAGGGTAGACCGCCCCATTGGGGTAGAGGTTCAGGTCCCAATCCTAAACGCCTGTTAAATGAACCTTGCCCAAAGCACGGGTCGCGAGAGAGGGCAGCTACACACCTTGGGAAGGATTGTTTCATCATGCGGGAGTTTAAAAATTCAAGTTCTTTCTAGTACGAACAGGGACCGCACGTCAATTCAGGAGGCAGTTCTCATGGGCCGGGTTATGGCGGAGGCAGCTCCAGTTCAGGATTTCAAGGCAATCAGGGTAACCAGGGCGGTTACAATCATCAAGGGGGTCAGCAGCAGCAACAGTTGGGTTATCAGAGCAATCCGAAGCAGTTGAATATTGGGCAGTACCATGTCTTCACCACTAGTTTGTGTAAGCATGATCAGAAGCTTCATAAAAGGGTAGTAAACTCCGTTGAACCAGTAGTGCCCCGTTATCAGCGCTGGTCTGAACAACCCATTGTGTGGATTCGAGAGGATCATCCACCCTGGGTTGATAATCCGGGTCATCTGGCATTGGTGGTAGCGCCTCAGGTTGGGGGGTACAAGTTCACCAAGGTACTCATGGATGGAGGGACTAGTATCAATATCCTTTATTATGAAACCTTCCATTGCATGGGGTAGACAGATAAGAATCTTAAACTGTCGAACACCATCTTTCATGGTGTGGTGCCTGGTAAATCAGCGTACCCAGTTGGTAAGATAGCTCTAGAGGTTGCTTTTGGAGATGATCATGATTCAAGATCAAAAACATTGACTTGTGAAGTGGTGAAAATGAAGAGCCCATATCATGCCCTATTTGGACGGCCGGCTTATGCTAAGTTCATGGCAAGACCCTGTTATGTTTATCTGCAGCTTAAGGTGCCGGGTCATAAGGGGACCATCACAGTGCATGGGAGCCGAAAGATTGCTTTGGAATGTGAAGAAGGTGATGCAGCCTATGCTGAGTCGGTTTGTGCAACAGAGGAGTTGAAGTTTATAAGATAATGTTGATCCGGCAGATATGACTTCTCTGAAAAAACCAACTACAAATCATGATCCGGCTTTGAAGTTTAAATCGGACGAGGAGACTAAGCTGGTTGACTTTGTTCCTGGCGATTCATCCTGGCAGTTCAGCATCAGCCCTAACCTGGATCCGAAATAGGAAAGCGCGCTCATCGATTTCATACGTGAGAACCTGGACATCTTTGCATGGAAACCTTCTGACATGTCGGGTGTACCGAGGGAACTCGCTGAGCACACTCTCAATATAGATCCTAAGTTTAAACCGGTCAGGAAATTTCTCCGCCGCTTCAATGAAGAAAGGCGCAAGGCTATTGGTGAGGAGGTAGCCCGGCTTTTGGCAGCAGGGTTTATTGTGGAGGTCTTTCACCCTGAGTGGCTAGCTAATCCGGTGCTGGTACTTAAGAAGAACGACACTTGGCGTATGTGTGTGGACTACACAGATCTGAACAAGGCCTGTCCAGCTGATCCCTTTGCTCTCCCTCGTATAGATCAAATCACTGATGCTACGGCGGGTTGTGACCGTTTGTGTTTTCTGGATGCTTATTCTGGTTATCATCGGATCAAAATGGCAGTTAAGGACCAGGAGAAGACAACTTTTATAACTCCCTTTGGAGCCTCTGCTATGTATCTATGCCTTTTGGGCTCAATAGTGCACAGGCGACTTATCAGCGCTGTGTACAGAATTGTCTTCATGACCAGATTGGGCGCTTGCTTATGTGGATGATATTGTGGTAAAGTCCAGAAAGGGGGAAACATTGATAGATGATTTGAAGGAGACTTTTGATAACCTCCGGGTTTATAAGATGATGCTTAATCCGGCCAAATGTGTCTTTGGTGTACCAGCAGGCAAGCTGTTGGGTTTTCTGGTGTCTAACAGGGGCATTGAAGCTAATCTGGAGAAGATCAAAGCTATTACATCCCTGGCTAAACCGACGTGTATTAACGATGTTCAGCGTTTGGCGGGTCGTATTGCAGCATTGAGCCAGTTTATCAGTCGGTTAGGGTAGAAAGCCATCCCTTTGTATCAAATGCTGAAGAAGACGGATGACTTTGTTTGGAGTGAGGCTGCCAATGAAGAGTTTGAGAGTTTAAAGCGGCAGCTAGCTGAGCCGCTTGTCCTTGCTGCTCCTGTTGATAAAGAGCCTTTGGTGTTATATGTGGCTGCTAATGCCCGGGCTGTTAGTGTGGCTATTGTTGTGGAGCACAAGGAGGCCGGAAAAAAGTATCCGGTTGAACGGCCGGTTTTATTATATCAGTGAGGTGCTTATTGAGTCCAAGAAGAGGTACCCACATTGGCAGAAGCTGGTGTATGGAGTTTTCATGGCAAGCCGGAAGCTCAAGCATTATTTTTAGGGTCATCCTATCACTGTGGTCAGTTCTTCCCCCTTGGGGAAATAATCCAAAACATAGAAGCAACTAGCCGGATTGCTAAATGAGCTACTGAGCTTGGACCTCATGGGTTAAAATATACGCCTCGCACAGCAATCAAGTCCCAAGCACTTGTGGACTTCATCAATGACTGGACAGAGTTGCAGGCACCATAGGAAAATCCACACAACACTTATTGGACTATTCAATTTGATGGGTCCAGGCAATTGGAGGGCTCGGGGGCTGGAGTCATATTATCTTCCCCACGAGGTTATAAGTTTTGTTATGTTCTCCATTTAATGTTCCCTTGCACTAACAATGCAGCTGAATATGAAGCCTTGATCCATGGTCTTCGGATGGCTAAGGAGATGAACTTAAGCCGGGTTAAGTGATTTGGTGACTCGGACTGTCACATCCCTAGTTCTGGTATGACCTAGGCTAGCTAGTCATGTGTGCATCACGTTTAAATTTCATTTAAATTTGAATTGGGGATTTGTAAAACCTCAGAAATAATTTCTAGAAATGACCCAGATAAAAATTGCTCCAAAAGGGTCCAAGAAAATGTTCATGTCTCTCTCTGAAAATATTGGGCAGAGGTAAAATTCAAACCAATATTTTCAGGAGCTCATAAATATTTATTTTGACCATTTGGAATTAATCCAGTAATTATTTGCGTTGGATAAGTATTTATATATATATATAATATTGTCCAATAATTCTGAATTTTGGTGAGGGGCTTTGGAATAATCCTTTAGGCCCCTGCAAAATGTTTCAGAAGAAAATAACTTGATTTAGTATTTTTATTAAATCAAAAAAAAGGTCAGAAAATAGAAAATAAAACAAAAATGGAGAAAAGCTACCTGTGCCTACCTGCCTGGCCAGCCCACCTGGCGGCCCAGCCCACCAGGGGCAGCCCCGTCTTCTACCTCTTGCCAGTAGGCAGAGGAGAAGCCGGGCACGACGCACGCCGTGGCCACGTCTCCCCGCCACCTCCTGCTTCCCCTCGTCATCGCTCTGGCCTCCCTGGACGACGCCACACGCCGCCCCGTTCCCCTCTCACTCTCCCGTGCCCATTCCTCTCCTCTCCCTCGCTCTCTCTCACCGCGCCCGAGCGCTGCCGTCACTGTCGTTCGCCATAGCCGCAGCCACCGCCTCCCCGTCGCCTCTCCGACAAGCCCGAGAGCTTTGCCGCATCTTCCTCTTCCTCTCCGTCAAGCCACAAGACGCCGAACGCCCTATGGAGCCGCCGTCGCCATCGTCTTCCTCCTCGGACGCCGCCGACCGCCGACTCCGATTCGCCGTCTTCAGCGCCTCCCCGAGCCCACTGGCCTGCTCAGCAACTCCGCCGTGAGCTCCCACCTCGAATCCCCCTCTCCCCCTTGTCTTTTGCACACTGCAGCCGCGATTCCGGTCAAGGCCGAACTCCGACCGCCGCAAAAGCTGCCGCCGCCGTCGATTTAGTCCACTTCGGTGCAAAATCAGCATCACATATTCATGCCATGATCATGCATCATATTGTTGCATATGGTTGTGTTTTGATTACCGACACCGTTCCTTCTCGATAGGTCCTGCTCCGGAGACCCTTCCAGAGTACCTATCTAAGGAGCAGTGCCCCCCCTGTTGATCTACCAGGCAAGCAAACCCCCTTGTTCATTCCGACATGATCCCACTCTCTCGCTCCTGCGCTCTTTTATTGCATTAGGACACCAGTGAATCAACTGCTACTTTATGCTGCGGTAGTTGAACCCATTCCTTTGCATGACCTGTCATTGCCACAGTAAATAGTTGAAACCCACTAGCATGTGTAGGATCTGATTGAGCCATGTTGTGTTCTTGCCATGCCATGCCTGCTATTGCTTAGAGTTGTGTCAGGTCTGATTCATCGGGAATGAATTGGAGTGGTACGATATGTTCTGGTGCTGAGAGTTAAGCGTGTGAACACGATTTGGTAAAGGTAGTGGTGAGAGGCCATGTAGGAGTACATGGTGGGTTGTCTCACTGGAACCGTCCTTAAGAACTGAGTTCTGTGTAAGTTGTCCAATGACTAATTACTACCACACATTGGGCTCCGGGCGCTCCAAGCTCTCTCGATTTATTAGCCAACTTGATCTCTGTCCAAGAGTTGCAAATAGTTTCTGGTGTTTGTAGGTAGTGTTAGTAGTCTACCAAGTGGCACCCGGCCAGGTGGGCTTGGGACAGACTAGGCACAAGTGGCACGGTGTACCAAGCATAGATGCATCCGGCGAGGTGGGCTTGGGAACCCTGCACACATCGTTTGGGGCCGTGAGCGACACCCCGGCCGGATCTCCTTGTGGATGGAACCCGAATAGGCGATAAACCTGGACTAGAGTCTTGTCTGGTTAGTCAGGTCATGGCCGACACCCTCGCCAGGCTTCCGCTTGAAGGTTGCCAAGATACATGACGTGTACATGGTGATAAGTGGTGAGAGCGTGTGTGAAGAAGTACACCCCTGCAGGGTTATCATGATTTATTCGAATAGCCGTGTCCTCGGTTATGGACTTCTTGGATGCTTACGTGGTACATAGACAACTTGAAGTGGATACTCTAAAATGCTCAAGACAAGTGTGAGTGCTATGGATGGCCTTCTCGTAGGAAGATGGGAATGAATCCATAGTAGTGTATTGACGTGGTGATTAGTGGACTCGTGTGCGCCACCTCAAAAGAGTTACCAGCAGTCGTAGTACAGGATAGCCACTGAGTCAAAGCTGGCTTGCTGCAACTAAACTCCACTTCACCTTCTTAATACAAATGCAAGTATTATAGGATCTGATGTAAGTCTTGCTGAGTACCTTTGTACTTATGTTGCTTTATTTATGTTTTTGCAGCGGAGACTTCGGTCTTACTAGTTTACATGGACTTCGACAAGTAGCTTGTACCTCAGCTACGATCTTGATCGGATGTTGTAGATAGTTAGGCTCTTCAGCCTTTTTCATTTGTAGTTGTCTGTACTCAGACATGTAATGCTTCCGCTTGTTGCTTGTATGCTCTGATTGATGGGTCATGTGACCCCTGTTTGTATTTAATGCTATGTGGCTTTTCTGAGCCTTTATCTATATGAGTTTGCGTTATGTTGTGATGCCATGTTGTACAGCACATACTTGCATGTTATGCGTACGTGTAACGTGTATTGCTATGTGTGGGATCCGACAATCTGGTTGTTTATCCTTGGCAGCCTCTCCTATGGGGAAATGTAGTCTAGTGCTTCCTTGAGCCATAGTAGTCCACTACAGCCCGGTTCACCGGAGTCCTGATAGCCCAGCACTACTGCTCAGGACACTTGACTGGCCGGCATGTGTTTCACTTCGTTCATGTGTCTGTCCCTTCGGGGAAATGTCACGCGGTTACATCTGGAATCCTGTCTAGCCTGCTACAGCCCGGGTTACCGGAGTCCTGTTAGCCCAGTGCTACGGCCCGGATTCACACGCTGCTGACCGACATGCTCGAAGTTGATTCTTGTATGCCTGTCCCCATGGGTTAGTGCCGCTTAGGGTTCACGACTAGCCATGTCGGCCCGGGTTCTCTGTCATATGGATGCTAGCGATACTATCATATACGTGAGCCAAAAGGCGCAAACGGTCCCAGGCCATGGTAAGGCGACACCCGTGGGAATACCGTGCGTGAGGCCGCAAAGTGATATGAGGTGTTACAGGCTAGATAGGTGTGACTTAGAATCGGGGTCCCGACACGGACCTAGTAGCTCAACAGGTGTCTGGCACTTGGGATTCCAAGGATCCAATCATGGTGGCGTATCGACGAGAGGTGGACATAATGGCTGGCCATTTCAAGGGTTATCAGGTTGACCATATAGACCGGCGGAAGAATGAAGCGCCGGACGCTTTAATTCGCTTAGGCTCTCAACGTAAACAGGTGCCGCCCTATGTCTTTCTGGATGTGCTACATAATCCGTCGGTCAAGATACCTACAAAGGAGGATTTGGCTATTCCTGGCCCGGATGCTTAATTGGTGGCAGCTCTTCACGTTATCCCGGATTGGACAGTCCCATACCTGGCGTACATGAACCGGGGAGAGTTACCAGAGGATGAAGACTTCGCCAGGCAGATAATCTGACGATCCAAGTCAATGACCATTATCAATGGGGAGTTACATCATTGCAGTGTAACAGGGGAGTTTCAGCGTTGTGTGTCTCCTCAAGAAGGCTAAGAGATTTTGTGTGAGATCCACGAAGGAGATTGTGGTCACCACGCCGGTTCAAAATCCTTGGTAGCTAAGGCTTTTCGTCACGGCTTCTATTGGTTGACGGCTCATGCTGACGCTGATGATTTGGTAAAGAGGTGTGACGGTTGTCAGAAATTCGCACGCCGCGCTCTTGTTCCGGCTCAAGAACTAAGGATGATTCCAATCACTTGGACGTTTGCAACTTGGGGGCTGGATATGGTTGGGCCCTTTAAGAGGTCCAAGGACAAGAAGACCCACCTACTGGTGGCGGTTGATAAGTTCACCAAGTGGGTAGAGGCAGAGCCAGTCAGTAAGTGTGATGCAGCCACGGCGGTTCAATTCATCAAAAAGTTGATCTTTCGTTTTGGTTTTCCACACAACATCATACCTGATAATGGTACCAATCTGTCCAAGGGTGCTATGGCAGAATTTTGTCAACGTGAGCACATCCGGCTTGACGTATCATCAGTGGCTCACCCCCAATCTAATGGTCAAGCAGAGAGAGCCAATCAAGAGATTTTGAGAGGCATCAAGCCCCGACTTATGGTTTCTTTAAAGCAGATGCCGGGTTGTTGGGTGGAGGAGTTTCCTTCCTTGTTATGGAGTATCAACACCACACCGAAAAGATCTATTGGTTACACGCCTTTTTTCATGGTTTATGGAGCAGAGGCGATTCTCCCTAGTGACATCCGTCATGACTCGCCCCGTGTGGCGGCTTATGTTGAAGGTGATAATGAGAAAGCACGTCAGGATTCAATGGACCTGTTAGATGAGGAGCGTGATATTGCAGCGGCTCGTTCAGCGATTTACCAGCAAGATATGCGACGTTATGACAGCCGCCGGGTTAAAACCAGAACTTTTCAAGAAGGTGATTTGGTGCTCCGGCTCATCTAGGATCAGACTGATATGCACAAGTTGTCCCCACCTTGGGAAGGACCTTTTGTGGTCAGCAAAAATCTGCACAACGGATCATACTACCTTATCGATGTTCGAGAGCACAAAGACTCACGTAAATCAGAGGAGGAGACCCAACGACTATGGAATATAGCTCATCTTCGGCCTTACTATACTTGAGCCACAGGCTCTTCTTATGTACATATTTATGACTGTATATATTATGATCAATATAATAAACCGGAACCTCAGCTAAAGCGGGGTCTGTGTTATTTTTATTATATCATGAGTCGGTACATGGGGGCTTCTGTTCATAAAGTGGAGTTTTATTTCCCATTGATCCGGCGTATAAAGCCACATATATCAAAGGAAATCACTCGGGGGCTTGGTCGTATTCGAACCATAGCTACACCTCTTGATTGGCATAAGGCCACTAGGTAATCACTTGGGGGCTTGGTTGTATTTGAACCATAGCTACACCTCTTGACCAGCTTAAGGCCAAAAGGACATCATGTGGGGCCAAAGATAGTGTTGCCACAGCACAACTCAAACATAGGCACCCACTGAGCACATCCCAAATGTTGCTCAAGGGCTCTTTACTTCTCAAAGAACAAAGAAGCTTACACCCTTGAAATAGGCTATCAAGCCAGGATTGGAAGCCAGGTTTATTCACCTAAAACCCCGGGTTATCCTTCCTTTTTAAGTAAGCCACTCCGTCCAGGTAATCCTGGTATGACCCGCCGAACGTTTGACAAGTCAATCACATCGACCCTGAACTTGTCAAAGTTAAAACGACGATTGGTTAATGTGAGGCCCATCTTAAAAGGCTTCGAAAAATGGTTTAACTCAGTGGCCTGGCAGACCATGAAAAGCCTCGATTTAGGTCCTGGCAGCCCATGAAAATCCTTGCATGTTCTTTTTGTGTTTTTATTTGCTAAGTTTTTTCACCTTTGGTAAGATTCATAGTATCTTATGATAAACCGGTGTTCATTGACCTGGGTTGGCTTTCAACGATAAGTTGTCAGTACTTGATAAATTATAATCCCGCATTTATTGACCCGGGTATGGTTTTTATTACAATTCACCAGTAATATATGTGGATACACCGGTGTTTATTATAACCCAGTACGGTTTATCATAAACCGGCAGAACATGGAAGGAGTTATCAATACTCAAGATTGGGGTTATCACCCTAAATATACAAAAAGTTGGTCAACCAACAGTGTGATTCAATATCATAGGTATCATCTCTTTCATCTTTGATTATTTTCAAAGTACAACCTTAGTTATAAACCCCGGCTATATATTTTGGCATCATGACCCGTTCAGCGGTAAACCGCTAGGACACGTTCAAACTTCTTGTATGCAAGAACAATTGGAATAATATCGCTACGAATTATGCACATAATATATCCTCAAGCATGGCGGATTCACCGTATCAGGCAAAATAAGTATGCACGATGGCATAGTAGACCAAGTGTTTTGAACTATCCTATTACAAGGCGCTTTAAATGCCCAAAAAGAATAATTGTTTTCAGCAAGTGTGGCAGTACGCAGAAGGCTAAACCGGCCTCCGGATGATGACTCGTCACCAAGCTGAGTGGAAGGCTATGGATCGTCCTGTGCTGGTGCATCTTCCTCCTCTCTACCCAGTGGCTGGAAGTCAATGGTTGCCCAATCAATTCCAGTTAATGCTTGGTACACAGCTTCATCATTTATAAGGTTTGAGGGATTAACATCAGGGGCATAGGTGTGATTACGGATGGGTGGAATAAGATCTTCTACATCATGTGTTGGCGCAGGATATCTTTTCTGATCAGAATCTAAACTAGCTGATAATGAGAGAGATCAGTTTCCTCAGCCAATTTGCTTGCTCAGGGGCGCATTTCCCTTGTCAACCTTCAAAGGTCGTCAATGTTAAACTCTGAACTGTCTTCCTTTACGCCAAGATAGCCTCTTCCTATATCTGATGGTTCAAGACCCGGTATCCATGCCTTAGCCCGGATTAGGGCAGTCAGCGCACCTGACCTTGCAGCTGATCTTTTTAGCTCATACAACCTGGCAGGCAACATTGACAGTTTCTCAATGGTTTCCTTTATCAAAGTTGGAGGCGGTTTGTTAAGAGCAGCAGTGCAGATGGCTAGTTGAACTCTGGAAAATAACTGCTCTATCAGAGTATAGGCAGCCTTCAGCTTCATCCGCATGTCAAAGACTAGAAGGGTAATGCGAGTTCTTGTGTCATTGCAAGCATCAGTAAACCGGTAACTGATTAGATAATGTATATTGAAAAACACTTCAGATGAGGATACTTACCAAACACAACAAAGGTCATGGCATTTACCTGCCGTTTTAAACCGGTTAGCTCTTCGACCACCGGTTTAAGGGCTACTTCTGCGTCTTTGGCTTTCTGTTGCAGTGCGGTTCTCTCTATGCCCCAATCCTCCCGTTCCTTCTTCAAAGTTTCCTTCAGCTTCTCCATGGCTGCTAAGGCACTGGTCAGTTCCTCTTTGTCTTTGGAGGTTTCTGCTTGCTGGGATTTGATATTTTCTTGAAGGTCCACAGTTTGGGCTTCCTTTTTGCTCAACTCAGCATATAAAGGAAAGACATATTATGAGATGGCAGTGAATATTTGAAGTACCAAGCACATAACAAATTATCCACTTTGTACTTGGGGGCTAATGCCTATTTGCTCGATTATCCGTTTTTTTACAAATTCCGAAGCACAATACATGTATTCTTCTTGATAGTTGGGGGCTAATGTACATTTGATCAAAGTAACATCGGTCAAAGTCAGGTTCAGCATGGAAAGATAAACCGAACCTTGGGGACTACACAAACAAAAGTTAAAAGATTACAATGCTAAAGTATTGGTTCATCTTAAAAAGGTAAACCGGCCCTTGGAGGATAAACATGCAAGGTTAAGATATTACAAAGTCCAGGTTTAGATTGGCATCATAAATCAGCCCTTGGGGGCTACTAGAGTTGGTACTTCAAATTGGACATAGAGAGAAACAGTTATGTATTACCTCATATCGCTCCTTCATTAGATTCACTAAACCGGCTTCGGAGTCACGGTTTGTGTATAGACGGTTTAAAAAACCAGAATGAAGTTCTTGGGCGTTGAGGTGGGTGTAGCTTGACAAGTCTGTGCTCCATTTGCCTTTGCCCATAGCAGAAAGTTCCTCCTTAGCACTATGCTTTGATAAGGCAACAGGATTGCCAGGGGTGGTATGCCAACGCCAGTAATTATAACATCATCTTCCTTGTCACCAGCAGCCTTTACTGGAGTTGACGATTTATCAGCAGCTTTAGCTAGACTTGACGATTTATCATCAGTGTGAACCGGGCTTGTCGGTTTATCAGCATGGCCTGTTGCATCAACTTCTACTTGTTCAACAACAAAGTCATGATCTTGAGGCGGCGGATCATCGAACATGGCATCAACATATGTTCCTTCGGGTTCTGGAGTTCTTTCCAGTTAAATAACCACATTGTCATCAGATGGTTTATCTACCCGAGCTTTCTTGCTGAGTCTGGCCTTGGCTCTGAAGATAAAAGATATAAAAGGTTAGTATAATACGTAAGTATAAAGCGTCAAAGGATTAACTTTAAAGTGTTTACCCAGGAACAGTTTTAAGAGGAGGAAGTTGTGTGGCCGTTGACTCGCCAAACGATGAATCAGGCGTTCTCTGATAATTTGAATCGGATGGATTAAGAGGTTGTTGGAAATAACCCGCCTTGCGATAAGAAGTATCGGAAGTGGGTGAGACCTCAGATCGACGTTTCCGAACCGGAGTGTTCGGTAAACCGGCTGAACTGACTACTTGGCCGTTGTGCCGGGTTGTTCGGCGAGCTTCGTGTTGCTGCTTCTTCAAAACAAAGTGTGGGTCCAAGTGATCTAGGGGGTGAGAAAATCTTAATTTCCAGATTGCTTGACGGATTTTTTGTGTTGGCAGAGGGTCTGAACCGGAGGAAAGGATAATTACCTCTGCGTCGTCAGCTTGGCTGCCTTCAGTGTCATCCTGATAATAATCATTGTCAATGAGGTTTATGAAAAACGAACCAAGAGAGTCAAGTTCTACCTCTGCATCCGGATCATCAAGGTCATCATTGAGGTTTAACCCGGTGGATTCAGCTGCCTTTTTCATTGCAGGCTTCTTAACAACCTTCGTCTTAGGTCGAGGGGTCTTGGCCGGTTTATCATGTGGCTTCTTGTTCCAAAATGAGTCATCACCCTGTTAAAAGATTGACAGAGGATATAAAGATTACATAGTTAAGAATATCAAGTACAAGCAAGAGTGAGGCAAGTATTACAGGTGGCGGTTTATTGGAAGCGCAGAAGGAATTAAGCCCTGTTTTGCGGCAGACAACCACAAGTTCATCCAACATCTTTTTAACAGCTTCTGTAACTTCAGCCTCTGTTAGCTGAATATCAATATGTCTTTGACGATCTTTTGAGTCCCCTGTGTACTCACACATTAAACAGGGGCGACGGCTTAATGGTAAAATACTCCAAGATATCCAGCAACGAGCAAAATCAACTCCTGTTAAACCGTTAGCCATAAAAGCTCTGAGCTTGGCGAGTTGTTGTGCATATGTGGCCCGTTCTTTTGCAGTCATCCGTTGCAGAAGTGGATGTGTATTGGTAAGCCGGTGAGCATGATAACACGGCAGAGGGTTCTCATCATCAGGGGAAGTGTCCTTATAGTAGAACCAAGTCTGGTTCTAGTCTTTAGGATGACTATGAAGTTTGGCATGAGGAAAGCTGACATCCTTCCTTTTATGAATGTAAAGGCCACCAAGTTCGGTGTTGGGCCCGTCTACAAATTCATTACGACGGTTCAAGTAGAAAAAATCCCTGATCAACTCAACGGTTAGCTCTTCTTGCAGATAGGCCTCATAGAACACTTGAAAGTGGAAAATATTGGACACAGAGTTAGGTCCAATATCTTGAGGGTGGATCTGGAAGCTGGCAAACACATCATGAAAGAACTTGGATCCGGGCGGTTTAAAACCATGGCTCATATGATCAACAAATACTACCACCTCGCCATCCTTGGGGGCAGGAGGATTTTCTGGAACGGGAACTCGCCAGTGGATTTCGATTTGTTTTGGTAAAGCGCCAGTTCTGACGCATCCATATAGTTGCTCTTTAGTAACCCGGAAGGGACCCAGTTACAGGCATAAAATTGTTTGGACATTTCAGATGAAAAGCTGGAAAAAGATCAAATGCTGGTTTAAGGTTCATGACAGACAAGCGTAAAGCGTATCAGATTAAGGGAAAGGTATTCAAGCATGCAAGATTGTTAAACCAGGGGTGGATGCTATTATAAATGGTAAAGCGATTGGCAGTTTACAAGGGGACTAATGGCATATGGCAGATTATTTTCTAAAGAATAAATCGCCCACGCAGACAATGAAAGTACAGATCTAAAGCAAAAAATGACTAAGTGAGGAAAAACAAGTTTCACAGTTTTACATTGGAATTTTGGATCAACCACATGTCAGGAAAAGGAAAATAAGTCTGGACCTAAAAAACCAGTACAGATGAGTTCATCAGTTCTAAGGAGGCCTTTGTACAAGAAAAGGGGATCTACTAGCATCTGAAATGGATACGAAATAGCTACCGCATGAGTTCCATACTTCTTTTAGATGAAAAGAAGATGCAGTGGAGAAACTACGAAGAATCCGTAAGGAACAGCGAAGAACACAGAAGAACATGCAAAACCTAGTGGATCTACAGAGGAAGGGAAGAGGAACTTACTGAAGCTATTGAAGCAGCAGAAGCGTGCCATGTTTTTCTGGAACAATTAGGTTGATGCAGCGACCCGAGGTGAAGATGAGGGCGCACTAGTGCAGAACCGGGCAATAGCACCGGTTCGTAAGGCCCTTTAGTGCCAGTTTCGTAACCGGCGCTAAAGTGTAGGCACTAAAGGCCCCCCCTTTAGTACCGGTTCAGCATGAACTAGTGCCAAAGGGCAACCACGTGGCATGAGCCAGGTTCAGGGGCAGGGAGCCCTTTAGTACCGGTTTGTGTCATCAACCGGTATTAAAAGATTGGGGGAGTTTTGGGTTTATGATTTCTTTTTCATTTAATTTTGTGTTTTTGCATTTAATTCTTTTTCATTTGCTGGTATTTTACGATACTACATATTGTACACGTTATGCATATATATAAATAGAATTTCTAGTATAACCGATCATAATATATATATATCATCGAATGTGTCACAACCAACATTAATTAATTCACACACATGTACACACATGTATATATATAAAATTTCTCCTAATTGGTGCCTTCGGAGCACGATAACAATTGGAAGTGGTTCATGGGGGCGGTAGCGGGTAATAGTATTCTCCTTTGGGATCTATGACCTGGTCGAGCAAAAATCCCGCTATTTCCTCTTGAATTGCTTCTATGCGGTCCTCTGTTAGGAGCTTCTCCCACACCTCTTTGAACTGTTAAGAAGGAGATCAATATGCATGTGTATTAGTTGTGTGACTAGATATCGATAATGGTGTAAAACTTGTGAATAGTGTTATGAAAAACGTACCCACTCCTGTCTTTGAGATTTGCTCCTTTCGGACAACATCATGCGAATGTTCTCGCAAACGTAGTATGCACACAGATTATTCCCCGGCGCCTGCTTCAGGGCCTTTACAAGAATGGAATTTGATCAGATAATAATTAATCAAGCATGATAATTAAAGAGATGGCAGCTAGCTAGTACTACTTAATTACTTACCTAGGGTCGATACCATTTCAGATCTTGTTTCCATGGGCCTGGAGTGGCCTTGATGAACTTTGCCCAAGCCCTGCCCGCCGATAAAGAAAATGAATAAATGGGTTATTAAATAGTTGTTATCAGGAAATGACGAACTAAATAAATAGGCTGATATATAGTTAATAATGATTGAAATTACCTGTTGACTATCCCCTTCACGATGGTGTAGTCACTTGCTTTCTTAAGTAGTGAGTCTAGTTCTTCAACTGTTCCTTCATCAACTTTAATGATTAACAAGATCCAGTGAAATCTGCATGCACACACGTTTGCATGTCTTAATTATGCGGGCATATGTAAGCAAAAACATGTAGCTAGCTAGTAGGCAAAAACAGAATTTGTAGTACAAGACAGTGTGACTCACTCGAAGTTGTAAGGAAGTAGTATATCTTCATTGAATTTGAGGCGCTTGAAGATCTCTAGCATGCTTTCCTCTACACTTTTTTCGTGATATAGATCTAATTTCCATGTGTATTCATTAATGGTATTTGGGTCAACGAACCCAATGCCATAGCGTCCACCTTTTTTCATTTCATAAATCTTCATCTTGCATAATACCACAGAAAAGAATATAGTGAGGATAATTACAGGGAATGATTGATCAAAATGATCACTACAGCTAGCTTGAGACTTAAATTACAGAAAGAAATCACTTACAGACAATAGCAACTGACGATAGATTTGTTGAGTGCGTCTTGATTGTATAGCTGAAACAGTTCTGAATACTCAACGGCCAGAGCTTTCTCGTGGTAGTAATGCTCCTCCATGACATTCACCATGAGGGACTCTAGATTGGAAATCTTGGTAATGTCCATGTACCATCGATGCAATTCATACATTCTCGTTGGGAGGTTCTTGACCTCGTCTGGCTCGACCAAAGGTTGGCCCCAGACATATTTACGTTTTATTTCCTCCTCTCTACTCAGAGACATGGTCTCGATATCGAGGAGTTGTCCAACAGTGATCCCGATCGCTTCAGCCTGGGCAATATGCTCCTCGGTTATTATCACATCGCCACCCCGGGAACGTTAACGGTTTGCCCGCAATAATATTGGGCGCGCCTACTCTCATGTGTTGTTGGCACAACAAGCGGGGGGATTGATTGCGCCGCCTGTTCTCCCAGCTGGGTAACGGTTTTACCACTCCTTTTTCCAGCTGATTTGCTCGAGCTCGAGCTTGCCTCTTTGTGTAGACGTGCTCGATTTAACTTCTTGATGTGGCGCTCATAGTCTGTGTCAACAGGCTTGGGAGCTGGTGCTCTAGCCATACGAATGAAGTGGTCAATCTTTTTCACAAGCACTTTCTCCCTTGGCGGCGATGGCGGTTTCGGTGCAAAATGGGCTTCCACCTCGGCCTTCGATATGGCTACGTTTTCCTCCTTGGACTTGTCGTAAGGCCTCTGCGGAAGAGGCGCGAGGCTTGGACCATATTGAAATCACTTGCCTCCGCCTGTACCTCCAGTACTACCTCGACTTGTACCGCTACGCACCATAGCTGAGGCGGCTCTCTTCCGTGATTGCTGAGGCGGCGAAGACGGCTGATGTGGCTGAGTTGGCGGAGGAGGAGTGGCCTGAAGCTGTGCCAGACTTGTAGGAGGAGTGGCCTGATGCTTTGCCAGACTTGGAGGAGGAGGAGTGGCCTGAAGCTGTGCCGGACTTGGAGGAGGAGTGGCCTGACGCATTGGTGGACTTGGAGGAGCGGGAGTCTACTGACTCAGTGGCGGACTTCGACGAGGAGTCGGATGACGCGGTGTCGGTGGCCTTCGAAAGATGATGCAATCCTTTCTCCATAGGATGATAGGATGGTTGGCCTCTCCCAGTGTGTGCTCATCGTCACCTCCAGGAATGTCAAGCTCTAGCCCCGAATATTGGTCCACCACCTCATCAACCAAGACACGAGCATAGCCCACTGGAATCGGGTTGCAATGGAAGGTTGCCTCGGGGGGATTTGTAAAACCAAGGGCGTCCGCCACCTTCATGGATATGTTTTTCATTTTGAAGTGTAGCTCGCAGTTAGTGTTCTACATGATGTCATTCACTGGGTAGCTATCTAGCAATGCGTCGCCCGGGGCGGAATCCACGCTACTTCTCGGCATGGATGGGATGGTGCTATCCAATGGTGGATCATCTGCTAGCTGCTGAGACCCCCTTTGTTGGCTAAGTGAGTCGATCTTCTCCTGTTGCCATTGGAATTTGACTGCCAAGTCCGCGTGCGCTGATTCTAGGGCTTGAAGGCGTTCATAGTCTAGCTTCCTCTGCTCCTCCTCCATCTTCCTCTTCTTCTCATCCGCAATCTTCTTTCTCGCACGGGTTCTGTAGTCAGCCTTCCAGTCCGAAAACCCCTCATATCACGGCATAGCGCCCATGCCTCGTGTTCTTCCTGGGTGTTCAGGATTTCCCAGGGCACGCGTAAGCTCGTCGTTCTCTCTGTTGGGCTCGAACACCCCCGATCGATACTCTTCTATTGCAACAAGTAGCTTATCTTCGGCTCCGTCCAGACATGCCTTCTTCGAAACTTTGCATGTCTTCTGGTCCAACTCCCCCCATGCGCATAGAACCATGTCCTGCACCTGGGGGGCTAGCTCAATGTTTCTGGAGTGACACCTGCATCCAGCATCTCTTTCTCAGACTTATCCCACTTAGGCATTCCCACCGCATAGCCACCTGGCCCCAGCTTATGGAACTTATCCTTTTTGCGGCATTGGTCTTGTTTATTCTCGACCGTTCCTTAGATAATTCCGAATCCTTGAATTTCACGAAATCGTCCCAATGAGCACTTTGCTTCTCTAGTGTTCCCTCGAATACTGGAGTCTTCCTTCCTTCCTTGACATACTTGGCCCATTCATGATTCTTGTGGTTTTTGAATGCAACCGCCATCTTCCTAAGAGCAGCATCCTTGACTTTCTCCACATCTGCATCTATGAAATGATTTGGTAGGGTGAAATGTTCCATGAGCGTTTCCCAAAGCAAAAGTTTTTGTCTGTCATCGACAAAAGTAACTCCTGGACGTGGCTTTGCTGACTGTCTCCATTCTTGAAGGGAGATCGGGAGTAGGTCCTTCACAATAACTGCGCACCGACGAACGAACTTGTCCGCAATCTTCTTAGGTGCTAATGGTTCGCCATTAGGTCTGGTGGCCTCGATATTGTACTTTACGCCCTCCTTCAACTTTTTGTTCGGGCCTTGTTTCCTGTTGCCTGAAGATTTGCTCGATCCGGATGGCTGAAAGAAGAAAGATCGATTCGTTAATATATCTTCAAGTCATTTAAAACATGTGATGATCACCAGATGCCTGCTTATATAAATATATATACCTCGCCGGTCTTTGTTGTTTCAAGATCAACATTTTCTTTTTCATGTTCATAGTTCATGACTTCATCAATTCGGTCGTTGCGATCGAATATCATATCAGCCTCCCCGGTGTTGTTTAGATATTCGGAGCCATCATAATCTTCTTCATTCTGATCATCACCTGGCCGGCGAGGATTGCGTATGATATTGAACAGGGCCTCTTCTCCCTCTCTGCCGGTATTGTCCGCCATAGGTTTTGTTTAACTAATCCAAAAGAAATATATTCAAATTACAATTCATGGATGCAATCAATTAATAAGGAAAAGGTGAATCAATCATAGTACATAATAAGCATCATCGAATATAATCTCGAATACATCGTCTCGAATAATAGATATAATCTCGAATACATCGTCTCGAATAATAGATATAATATTGAATACATCACTAGCTAGCTAGCTAGCAAGCTAATAAAGATCGAATACTACAGAGTAATCTAGGCCACTCGCGGTTCCTGAGGTGCAGGCGGTGGACACCCAAAGAGAAGGAACCATCACTGGATCATAGCTCGGGTGATCTCCCAAAAGAACCTGCCAGGTATTGGAGAACCTGACATCCATAGCAGCCATGTAGCGATGGACGTGCTCGTTCTCCTACCTGACACGGCGACGTACCACCTCCGGCGGGACCGGCTCCATCCACACCGAAAGTGGCCCACGCGAATGCCACCAAAGGAGATGAGGGTCGACGACGGGACCCGGGGCCGGGTTCCTCACCAAGCATCGCGCCCTTGAAGGTAGCACCTCCCAGTGCCAGCCCGGCGGAGCCCAGTCCCGGACATGGGTCCCCTGAAGCAGGACGTCGTCGTGAAAGGGTCGACGGTGAGGATGCGGGTCGGGCATCGTCGACAACAAATACTATATGCCGCAAAAGTAAAGTAACATTTTTTAAATGATGGATTGTGATTTCATATATGCAAATTCTAAATTTTATAACTAAAACTAACATTTCTAATATTTCTATAACTAAAACTAACATTTCTAATATTTCTATAACTAAAAAACATTTCTATATAACTAACATTTCTAATATAACTAACCTTTCTATATAACTAACATTTCTAATATTTCTATATAACTAACATTTCTATAACTAAAACTAACATTTCTAATAATTCTATTACTAAAAAGCAGAAAGATTACCGGCCGGGTGTGTGTGTGTGTGTGTGTGTGTGTGTGGCGGCCGGGGCAGGAGCTCACCAGCGAGGCGCGATGACGGGGGGCGGCGACGGGGACGGAGACGGGGCGGCGACGACGGGGACGGGGAAGGGCCGGGCTGGGACGACGGGAGGACGGGGCAGGGCGCGGCGCGGCGTGGCGACGGGGACGACAGCGACGGGGCAGAGGAGAAAGAACCAGGGAGAGATGAGAAACTGACAATTTTTTTGAAGTGTTTTCTTATATAGAACCCACCTTTAGTACTGGTTGGAGCCACCAGCCGGTACTAAAGGTCTGTTTTGGCCAGGCCAAGCGGCCGGAACTACACCCCCTTTAGTACCGGGTCGTGGCACCAACCGGTACTAAAGGCCCTCCCTTTAGTACCGGTTGGAGCCACGACCCGGTGCTAAAGGGTGTGCGCTGCTAGATGAAGTGCGCAGAAGTTTAGTCCCACCTCGCTAGCCGAGGGGCACTCGCACCTGTTTATAAGCCCCGTCGTCGCTGCTGTCTCGAGCTCCTCTCTTAAGCAGGCCTTCTAGGCCTACCTCTGCTGTGATGCCCTGTTGGGCTAGTGGGCCTGCGTCCTGTCCCAACTAGAATTTGGGTTTCTAGTCGTATGGAGGCCGCTGTGGCCTAGTAGGTGGGATTTTTTTCTTATTTTTTGCTTTATTTATTTTTGAGTTGTTTTTTTGCTGTATTTAGAGTTTCTTTGTGAATAATTTTGCTTTAGGTACAAAAAATTACAAACTTTCTGTTAGTACCGGTAGTTTACAAATTTGAATAGTTTAAATTTTGAATTATTTGAAATTTGTGTGAATCACTAGTTTGTGAATAACTTAACTTTGAAAATATATTTTTCAGTGATTCTTTTTTCTTATGTTTAATATTAGTGTGTTTTATCATTATATTCAATTTGGTAATGCTTAGGTTATTTAAAAAATGAAATGCCTTTTGTAACAGATGAGTTTTTGTCCGAAACCCTGATACTTCGAAAGAGATTGTCCATTTTGTACATGAAGTGCATCCAGTTTTTGTGGTAACCCTCTCTACTTTTTTGCACATGCTATGTGGGTGAAATTATGATACCATGCCAACTTTCATCCTTTTCTGAGTTCATTTGAAATGCTTTTCAATTTCAGCGTCATTTAGCTGAAAAAATCAGTAAAGGCATGAAAGAATTTGTTTGCACATAAAATTTCTTCGCGTTTCAAATGTCAAAACACATAACTACCCTAACTATTATAGAGATTCCCTCCTGGGTGTGAAACACAGAACAAAGTGATGATAGTGAAACCGATCACATCCCAGATCTTTGGGTGTGAAACTTTTCCTTCGCGTGTGTCCCTTTGCGCCGTAACCATGGAAAATCGTCATCATTTAATGGGATGCTCGGGTCAATATTCACTATGAATGGAGAAATTTCATCAAACTTTTCATAATCTTCTGACATGTCTGTCTTGTCATCCACTCCCATGATGTTTCTCTTCCCAGAAAGAACTATGTGCCGATTTGGCTCATCATACGATGCATTCGCTTCCTTATCTTTTCTTTTTTTCGGCTTGGTAGACATGTCCTTCACATAGAAAACCTGTGCCACATCATTGGCTAGGACGGATGGTTCGTCTACATACGCAAGATTGTTAAGATCCACCGTTGTCATTCCGTACTGCGGGTCTTCCGTTACCCTGCCTCGTGTCATATTGACCCATTTGCACCGAAACAAAGGGACCTTCAAATCACGTCGATAGTCAAGTTCCCATATGTCCTGTATATAACCATAATATGTTTCCTTTCCCGTCTTGGTTTCTGCATCAAAACGGACACCACTGTTTTGGTTGGTGCTCTTCTTATCTTGGGTGATCGTGTAAAATGTATTACCATTTATCTCGTACCCTTTGAAAGTCATTATATTTGAAGATGGTAACTGGGACAGCAAGTACATGTCATCTTCAATAGAGGTGTCATGCATGGTACGTGTTTGCAACCAGCTGGCCAAACTCCTATTTTGTTCACATGTAATCCAGTCATCAGACTGCTCTGGGTGTTTGGAGCGTAGAAAATTCTTGTGTTCATCCATATACGGAGCCACCAAGGCGGAATTCTGTAGAACTGTGTAGTGTGCTTCACTGAGAGAATGTCCGTCCATACATATTATTTGTTCCCCTCCTAGTGTGCCTTTTCCATCCAGTCTGCCCTTATGCCGCGATTCAGGAACACCAATCGGCTTAAGGTCAGGAATTAAGTCAATACAAAACTCAATGACATCCTCATTTTCATGGCCCTTGGAGATGCTTCCTTCTGTCCTAGCACGGTTATGAACATATTTCTTTAAGTCTCCCATGAACCTCTCAAAGGGGAACGTATTGTGTTCAAATACAGGACCCAAAACGTTAATCTCTTCACATAGGAGAACTAGGACGTGTGTCATGATGTTGAAGAAGGATGGTGGGAACACCAACTCGAAACTGACAAGACATTGCACCAAATCATTCTCTAACCTTGGTATGATTTCTGGATCGATTACCTTCTGAGAGATTGCATTAAGGAATGCACATAGCTTCACAATGGCTGATCGAACGTTTTCTGGTAGAAGCCCCCTCAATGCAACCGGAAGCAGTTGCGTCATAATCACGTGGAAGTCATGAGACTTTAGGTTTTGGAACTTTTTCTCTGCCATGTTTATTATTCCCTTTATATTCGAGGAGAAGCCAGATGGTACCTTAATACTGAGCAGGCATTCAAAGAAGATTTCCTTCTCTTCTTTGGTAAGAGCGTAGCTTGCATGACCCTGATGTATGCCGTCTTTTCCGTGCATACGTTGCTGGTCCTCCCGTGCCTCTGGTGTATCTTTTGTCTTCCCATACACGCCCAAGAAGCCAAGCAGGGTCACACAAAGATTCTTCGTCACGTGCATCATGTCGATTGCGGAGCGGACCTCTAGGTCTTTCCAATTGGGCAGGTCCCAAAATATAGATTTCTTCTTCCACATGGGTGCGCAACCGTCAGCGTCATTCGGAACAGGTTGTCCACCAGGACCCTTGTCGGTATATCTTGTCGGTATCGTCCAAACAGTGCGTGCAACGCCTTTAGGTCAAATTGTCGGTATCGTCCAAACAGTGCGTGCATGCGCAGTATCCCTTGTTTGTCTGTCCTGAAAGGTTACTGAGAGTAGGCCAATCATTGATGGTCACGAACAGCGATGCCTTTAGGTCAAATTCTTCCCCCATGTGCTCATCCCACGCACGTACACATGTTCCATTCCACAGTTGTAAGAGTTCTTCAACTAATGGCCTTAGGTACACATCAATGTCGTTGCCGGGTTGCTTAAGGCCTTGGATGAGCACTGGCATCATAATGAACTTCCGCTTCATGCACAACCAAGGAGGAAGGTTATACAAACATAGAGTCACAGGCCAGGTGCTATGATTGCTGCTCTGCTCCCCAAAAGGATTAATGCCATCTGCGCTTAGACCAAACCATATGTTCCTTGCGTCATCTGCAAACTCCTTCCCGTACTTTCTTTCGATTTTTCTCCACTGCGACCCGTCAGCGGGTACTCTCAACTTTCCTTCCTTCTTACGGTCTTCTCTGTGCCATCGCATCGCCTTGGCATGCTCTTTGTTTTGGAACAAACGTTTCAACCGTGGTATTATAGGAGCATACCACATCACCTTGGCAAGAATGTTCTTCCTGGGCGCTCGCCCTCGACATCACCAGGGTCATCGTGGCTGATCTTATAGCGCAATGTACCGCATACTGGGCAAGCGTTAAAATCCTCGTACTCACCGCGGTAGAGGATGCAATCATTAGGGCATGCATGTATCTTCTGCACCTCTAACCCTAGAGGGTAGACAGCCTTCTTTGCTTCGTACGTACTCTCGGGCAATTCCTTGTCCTTTGGAAGCATATTCTTTATCATTACCAGCAACTTTCAAAATCCCTTGTCAGATACACCATTCTCTGCCTTCCATTGTAGCAATTCCAGTGTGGTGCCCAGCTTTTTCTTGTCACCTACGCAATTTGGGTACAAAATTTTTTTGTGATCCTCTAACATGCGCTCCAACTTCTTCTTCTCCAAATCACTTGCGCAGTTTATCTTTGCATCGGCAATGGCCCGACCTAGATCATCAATGGGCTCATCCGATGCCTCTTCTTCAGCTTCTTCCCGCATTGCCGGCTCAGCTTCTTCCCGCATTACCGGCTTAGCTTCTTCCCTCATTGTTGTATCATCGTATTCAGGGAACCCATGGCCAGGATAGCTGTCGTCGTCCTCTTCTTCTTCATTGTCTTCCATCATAACCCCTCTTTCTCCATGCTTGGTCCAAACATTATAGTGGGGCATGAAACCGGACTCAAACAGGTGGACGTGAATGGTTCTTGACGTAGAGTAATTGTGACCATTCTTACAGCCAGCACATGGACAAGGCATAAAACCATCCGCCCGCTTGTTTGCCTCAGCCGCAAGTAGAAAAGTATGCACGCCATTAATGAACTCGGGAGAGCATCGGTCACCATACATCCATTGCCGGCTCATCTTCAATACACAACACCGAAAACACCAAATTAATACAATACATAAAGTTCATACATAAAGATCATACAACACTTAAATGCAACAAACAAATAACTCTCTAGCTAAAGAATTTAAATGCAACAACAAATGCAATCAAGATCGCATCTAAGGTAACAATTGGTCCAACAGCATAATATACCAAGCCTCACTATGAATGGCATATTTTCTAATCTTTCTAATCATAAAGAGCATTTTCTCCATCTTAATCTTGTGATCATCGACGACATCGGCAACATGCAACTCCAATTCCATCTTCTCCCCCTCAATTCTTTTCAATTTTTCCTTCAAATCCTCGTTTTCTCTTTCAACTAAATTTAACCTCTCGACAATAGGGTCGGTTGGAATTTCCGGTTCAACTACCTCCTACATAAAAATATCTATGTCAACTTGATGGGCATAATTTGTCATAAACACGAAATGCAATGAATAGTTTTAAAAGAGAATATACCACATCCGAATCATAACCCAGACGAGGGCTGACGGGGATGGATATCAAAACCATGGCACTATGTATAATAAACAACGTATGGGTAAGATAATTATACGAGTAACTATATATCCAAATCACACAAACATCAATTTTTGATATAAAAATTCATGAACAAGAGGCTCACCACAAGGTGGTGCCGGCGACGGGACGTTGCGAACTAAGTGTTATTTTTGACCTCAAATTGCATATAACTCAAATACTAGCACATATATATAATTCCTCCCAAATTACTAAACTCAAAAATCAATCACTATATAAAGCATTGCACGAGCTAATCTAGCAATGAGAGATGAAAGGACAAAGTTGCTAACCTTTGTGATCATTTGAATGGATGGGGGCCTTCAAATCTTGACAAATTTTGGGCAAAATGTGTGATGAGCTTGAGAGGAAGAGGGAAAAGAACAGAGAGGAGAGGGGAAAGGGGAAGAATAGAGCGAGCTCGGGTGGACGAAGGGTCTATGTAGGACGACCTTTAGTACCGGTTCGTGATACGACCCGGTACTAAAGGTGCTGGAGGGGCCCCGGACTGACAACATCCTGCCACCACTCACTTTAGTACCGGTTCGTGGCACGAACCGGTGCTAAAGGTTCGCCACGAACCAGTACTAATGAGAGAGGACGGCTAGCCGTTGGAACCGGCACTAATGCACGCATTAGTGCCGACTCAAATTCAAACCGGCACTAATGTGCTTCATGTTTGACCCTTTTTCTACTAGTGGCAGAGCTTGACCATGGCGGCTGCGCGTACGGGTCAGGTCGGCACGAGGAAGAAGCGAGGAGGCAAGAGGGAAAAAATGAAAAGGACCCCCTCGGTCTAATTTATAAGGTGAAAGGATAAGTGACAGGAGCGAAAATCATGGAGCCCAATGGTTGGATATGTGACAGAGCGGTCGCCTCGATTATCGGAGGCTCATTAATGAAGGTGAGGTATATTCAATTTTTAATAACAGGTGACTTCATGGCGGTTTATTATGAACCTGGAAGATGACGTCATGGTAGTTTACAAGATTTATGCAAAGGTGCGGAAGGAGGAATTTTTCTAAGTGTTAAAGATTGACATGAACAAGTTCAAATCCATCTGGGGCCTAATGTTGGAGATATTACTACTAGGTATAAACCGGCCATGAGGGGCCGGGTTATGTCCACAATGAGTTAGTCATGTTTGAAGCCCATGAAGACGAGAAGTATGGCACTTTATAGAGGAGATCTAATATGAAGGACCAGGGCCCAAAGGAGGATTAGGGCCCGTAGACATAAACTGCCATATGATATGTAACTTATATTGTAAGGCAAGGAAAGGTAGCAACCGAGTCGGACACGTGTATGAACCGGCCTCGGGATTCTATAAACTGCTGGGCGTCGACCTGAATATATAAAGGGACGACCCGATGGCGGTTTAGGAACAACAAACAATAACTCGAGAGCCAGGCAAAGAGGATTCGGTCCCTAGTCATCGAAACCCTAGCAATTCCATCATAACTGGACGTAGGCTTTTACCTTCATCGTAAGGGGCTGAACCAGTATAATCCCTTGTGTCCCTTGTCCGCTTTAACCCCTTTAAGCTAACCCGTCGCGATGGCTCCACGACTAAGTCCTTTCACTAGGACATCTGCCGTGACAATTCCACGACAGGTTGCGAGTAGTTGTTATTTGTGTGCAGGTGCTATTTACGTTGTGTTTCTTGGTTCTCCTACTGGTTCGATAACCTTGGTTTCATATCTGAGGGAAATACCTACCACTGCTGTGCTGCATCATCCCTTCCTCTTTGGGGAAATACCAATGTAGCTTCAATCGACATCAATGATGATGATCCATTTATTGATCCCAGAGCATTTATTGAACCCGACGATCCAGATTATTATTAGGTATTCAATTTTTTATGTTGTACTTGATTTATATAGTTACTTGTATGATTGTATGATTTATATAGTTACTTGTTTAATTTTCTTATTTGTATGATTGTTTCTTATACATAGTGCCATGGTCTTGATGTCCGTCCCCGTCGGCCATCGCCTGCTTTATGATTCAGATGTGGTAAATTCTCTTTTATAAATATTTGTTGCATTTGGCATTTATGAAAATTATGGCCATCAAGTTGACAAAGAGATATTTTAATCTAGGAGGTATGTGAACCGGAATTTGAAACCGGCCATCTGGTCGAGGAGTTAAATTTAGTTGAAAAAGAAAATGAGTATTTGAAAGAAAAAATAAAAGAATTGAAGAAGAGAAGAGGACATTGGAGTTGTATGTTGCTGATGTCGTCGATGATCACAAGATGAAGATGAATGCAATGCGCTTGAAGATGTATGCAATGCGCCTGAAGCTTAAGAAGATTAGAAAATATGCCATTGATAATGAGGCTTGGTATCATTATGTCGTTGGATAAATTGGTACCTTAGTTGCGATCTTCATCACATTTGTTGTGATGAGGGTAAGTTTTCTCTAGTGTTTTGCTTTACAAATGCATACTTAGATTATTTTCCTCCTAAATGGCATAATTACCTAAGTTAGATAAGAAAATGAGCTTTACTTACGTAAGTTGGCTAAAAAATGGCATCATCACCTAGGTTACCACAAAAATGACCTATACTTACCTTACTTTTCTCCAAATTGACATAATAAGCTTAGTTGACCTATACTTTACCAAGGATAGCCACAAAATGACATATACTTAGCATTTTTTCCTCCTAAATGACTTAATATGCTTAGTTAGCTAAAAATGGCACAACTACCTAGGATAGCTCAATAATGATCTATACTTATCTTACCTAGTTCTTTTATGACATAATTAGCTTACCTAGGTCAAAAATGGCATAACTACCTAGGTTAGCTCAAAATGACCTATACTTAGCTTCTTCAGTTCATTTATGACATACTTAACATACTTAGGTAAAAATGGCACGATAATCTTAGTTACCTCCAAAATGACATAGACTTAGCTTATTTTCCACGAAAATGACATAATAACCTTACTAAGATACAAAATGACATATTTACCTAGCTTACTGTAAAATGACCTACCCTTATCATTTTTACCTAGCTTAGCTAAAAAATGGCATTTTTACCTACCTTAGTTAGAAGAAGTATATAAAGAAGAGGAGAGGAGAAAAAGAAAGAGAAGAAAAATTCTTCTTCTTCTTCTAGCTAGTCATCTTCTTCTAGTCGTATTCTTCTTCTAACTTTCTTCTTTCTCAATTTGCATATATTGCTTTTGATGAGGAAGCTTGTGTTGATGGAGTCTACTATTCTCCTTGTGCTTCCTTTTTTTTGATTTTGTAGGATGAACAATGTGAAACTTGCTACCTATATATGTATGTATGGATGAAACCATTGTATGCTTGTTGTGGGATATGTTGGCTAGCTATATAACTTGCATATGGACTTTTGATTTGGTATGTATATGTGTTGGATGCTCATATCCATATGTCCGGGATATGATTTCGTATGTATATGTGTTGTTATGCTTGTTGAAAGTATTCTCAAACGTGTATATATATATATGTGAAATTGCATGAATTTAAGAAAAAACAGAAAAACAGGGGATGTATAGGCTCTTTGCCGTTTGCTGGCAGATGACAAAGAGCACTGCCATCAGCCAGCAGACGGCAAAGCTGCCACATGGCAGCTACCTGTGCAACCTGGGGTGCACTGGGCTGGCCTATTTGGCCACTTTGTCGTCTGCTGGTAGACGGCAAAGACCTTGGCAGCTACCTGTGGGCGGTTGGGCTGCCATATTTGTGTACTTTGTCGTCCGCTGCCAGACGACAAAGATGCAAACGTCTTTGCCGTCTGCCAGCACTCGGCAAAGCACGCCGTCAACCCCCTAATGAACCTAACCTGGCATGTGTGCCGTCCAGGCTCTTTGCCGTTAGCTGGTGGATCGCAAAGACCATTTCATAGCCCTTTGTCATAGCTTATTCAGTCGGACATGTTGTTGTCTGCTGGCTGACGACAAAGGCCTTTGCCATCCGCCAGGCATGCCTTTCCCGTCAGCCATGGCAGACGGCAAAGTGCCTGATTCATGTAGTGTATGGTGGTCTCTCATGGAAAAAACATTGTTTAAGGGATGTTTGGATGCACAAGTAATATCTCTACGTGGTGCGAAAGATTTGGCTAGCAAGGGGCGAGAAGCAAGATCAGCATGTTGGGGGATCCATAATAATATAACTTCTATTCGGATATAAAGAAACATAACCCATTACGTCGTCATCCTTGTCCAACATCAACCTCTTAGCATATAATATTTTAGTGAGTGCTCAAAATCACAAAAGATGTCTAAGATAGTATATTTATATGTGAGACCTCTCTTTCTTTATTACTTCATATTAATTACATCAATGACCAAAACTATGCTTGTCAGCTAACAACAAGTTTCATGCGACATAATTCTTATATGTGAAGTCATCACTACCCATAACATCATTATATAATCTTTTTATTCTTTTATTCTTTATTTTTTTCTCATGATCATAGCAAGAAAGCTAAGCCCTCAACTCGAAACTAATCTTTATTATATATTGCTACTTCTTGAGCTTGCGTTGGTTTTTCCCTTGAAGAGGAAAGGGTGATGCATCACAGTAGAGATAAGTATTTCCCTCAGTTAAGAACCAAGGTATCAATCCAGTAGGAGAAACACGCAAGTCCCCAATAGATGCACCTACACAAACAATCAAACACTTGCACCCAACGTTGTAAAGCGGTTGTCAATCCCTTCACCGTAAATTTCAAAGGTGATATCTGATACAGATAGACAAAACTAAATAAAACATAAAATATTTTTGGATTTTTGGGTTTATAGATCTGAAAATAAAAGATTGCAAAATAGTAGATCGGAAAGCAAATATGATGGAAAATAGACCCGGGGGCCATAGGTTTCACTAGAGGCTTCTCTCTTGAAGGCAAATAATACGTTGGGTGGACAAATTACTGTCGAGCAATTGATAAAAAAGCAAAAGATATGACGATGTCCAGGGCAATGATTATGCATATAGGCATCACCTTCGTGTCAAGTAGACCGACTTGTTGGGGATCGTAGCGGAAATTCAAAAAAATTCCTACGTGTCACCAAGATCAATCTATGGAGAGACTAGCAACGAGAGAGAGGAGTTCATACCCTTGTAGATCGCTAAGCGGAAGCGTTCAAGAGAACGGGGTTGATGGAGTCGTACTCGTCGTGATCCAAATAACCGACGATCCTAGAGCCCAACGGACGGCACCTCCGTGTTCAACACACGTACGAAGCGGAGACGTCTACTCCTTCTTGATCCAGCAAGGGGGGAGGAGAAGTTGATGGAGATCCAGCAGCACGACGGCATGGTGGTGGAAGTAGCGGGATCCCGGCAGGGCTTCGCCAAGCACAAGCGGGGAGGAAGAGGTGTCACGGGAGGGAGGGAGGCGCCAGGGCTTCAGGTGTGGCTGCCCTCCCTCCCCTCCACTATATATAGGGGCCTAGGGGAGAGCCGGCCCCTTGTAGATCCAATCTATGGAGGGGGGCGGCAGCCCTAGGGGTGGCTTGGCCTCCAAGCCAAGTGGAGGCGCCCCTACCCCTTAGGATTTCCAACCCTAGGCGCATGGGAGGCCCAAGGGGGGGCGCACCAGCCCACGAGGGGCTGGTTCCCATGCCCTTCATCCCATGGGGCCCTCCGGAATAGGTGGCCCCACCCGATGGACCCCTGGTGTCACATCCCTAGCTTCTGGCATTGCACTAGGGTAACTTCATGTGTGCATCATGTTTAAACTTTGAAAGAAACTTGAAATGGGGATTGCCTAAACCCTAGCATTAAAGGAATTCACTAGGTTCAACCAAAATATTTCCAGTAAATCCAAATGGCTTTCAAAAATGTTCATCATTCTTGGAAAAAGCTGGAAACAATAACCAGAGGTGACGCACATTTTTGCATGACATATTTGGGCTCTGGATTAAATCATATGTTATTTGAATTTGGGCATTTAAATGCTAGTAAATATTATAAATGCCCAAGTAATCCTAAATTGAAATGTTCCATGTTGGGTATATTCTATACAGTGGGCATGTTCAGTTTGGTGATTTTTGAAAGGGTCTAGGTATTTTTAGAAAAGCCACAAAGATTACAGAAAAATAGAAAAGAAAAATAAAGAGAGAGAGAGAGAGAGAAACCCACCTGGGCCTCACCTGTGCTGGCCCAGCCCACCTGGATTGTGCCAGTCGTCACCCACCACTAGTAGAAAAAGGGCCTTTAGTCCCGGTTCGTAAGGGCCTTTAGTCCCGGTTCTTGAACCGGGATTAAGGGTCGGTACTAATGCCCTGACCCTTTAGTCCCGGTTCAAACCAGAACCGGGACTAAAGGCCCTCCACGTGGCCGGTCCACCTTTAGTCCCGGTTGGTAACACCAACCGGTACTAAAGGAAATTTTCTGATTTTTTTTGATTTTTTTTTGAATTTTTTTATTTTCAAATTTCTGAATTATTTTAACCTCTAATCTCTAATCACCCCTCAGCAGTGCTCAATTTAATCTCTAATCACCCCTCATCATTCCAAATCATCTAACTTCCCGGACGGTCACCCATCCTCCCACTCCCCCAGCCTGAGCACGCTTAACTTCCGGGTTCTATTCTCCCTCGTTTCCAAGTCTGCACTCGTTGTTTTCCTGACAATAGTAAGATGTCAATCCTATTAACCCTCAGGAGTTTAGCTTGAGCATGAAGTCGCACATTTCACTATTTGATTTTGAAACTATTGTTCTAAAAAAAATAATTTTTTAGTGACACTAATATTTCTTGAATAAATAGTTTGACCATTGTTTGACCACAGTTTGACCATAGTTTGACCAGATTTGACCAAAATTCAAAAAACTGAAATAATTATTTAATAACACTAATATTCTTGAATAATTATTTAGTAACACTAATACTTCTTGAATAAGTAGTTTGACCATAGTTTGACCAGATTTAATGAAAATTTAAAAAAACTAAAATTTGAGCATAACTTTTTTTCCTTTTGGAATTTGAGGATTCAACAAATTTGCAAACAGGCCATAGGCAGTCTCCATCGGATGTAACTTTTCGAGTTGATGATTTTTCATATAAAAAACTTTTTAATCCGAGTTCGTATGCAAAATTATGCCCATTTTACAAATTCCAGAGAGATTTTGTAAATAAAGTCAAAATTCATATTTGTAAATTTTCCCAACAACTAGACCACATATCACATGGGAAACTTATTTTATTTTATCTTTTTTGACATTTCCATCATTTTCTTTTGTTTTTTCTAAAACTGAAAAGGCGGTCCACAGGGGGGAGAGTTTGAAAATGGGACCTTTAGTACCGGTTTGTGCCATGAACCGGTACTAATACCTCAAAGCCCATTAGTCCCGGTTGGTGGCACCAACCGGGACTAAAGGTCTAACCTTTAGTACCGGTTGGTGCCACCAACCAGTACTAATGGGCATCGCACCCTTTAGTCCCGGTTCGTCGCACGAACTGGGACTAAAGGGCCCAGGTGAATCGGGACTAATGCCTTAGCCGCACGAACCGGGATAAATGCACCGATTGGTCCAGAAACGGGACTAATGGGCTTACCCGGCCTGGACCAAAGCCCCCTTTTCTACTAGTGCACCTCTGTCAGTAGGCAGAGGCGTGTCGCCGGCGCGCGCACCCGCGGCCACCTCCTGCTTCCACCTCCTGCTGCCTCCCCGTCCCCATTCGAGCGCCACGAAGACGCCCAGCACCCCCCTGCACCTCTCCCCTCTCTCCCCCTTGTCTCCCTCACCCTCTCCCGCGATGGCCGAGCGCCATCCTCGCCGCCATTCGCCGTAGTCATCACCAGAGCCACCCCCTCGCCCCTCTGACGTGCCCAAGAGCTCCGCCTCCATCGTCTACGCCTCCTTGACGACTCACGCGACGCTGGACGCCTCCAAGCACCGACCCCGACGCCTTCTTCATCCACGGTCCGCCGAGATCGCCGGCGACCGTGTGCCCTCCTTGACGCGTCCCCGCGCCTGCCGACCCCTCCGTTAGCCTCTCTATGAGCTTCCGCGTCGAACCCGTCTCCTCCCTCTCTCAATTATGCTCTCTAGCTCCGTTCCCCATCTTCGCCGAAGCTTGCCCCCACCGCGAATGTCACCGTCGTCGTTAAGGTCGGCCAACGCCGCGTATGAGCACCTGGTCGAGTCCCTGCTGCCCTATAGCTTTTGCCCGTGCACTTCGTTCGCTCTAAATCGAGCTGCAGCCCCGCACCCGCAACCAGCTGAGCTCCGGCCTCCGCCTAGCCCACTGCTGTCGCTGCCACCGGCCACCCTAGCTCGCCCCGCGTGCTCCAGAAGATGCGTCGTGCCTCCAGCTCGCCGTAGCCACAAACCACGTGCGAAACGGTGCTCCGTACCGCCGTCCTGAGCAACTCCGGCGAGTTCCGGCCGTCGTTGTGGTCGCTGGCATCGACCGCTAATGTGGCAGATTATATTAGTACTAATTATGTTATTAGTCTAACCCTATGACACTGACAGCTGAGCCCCACCGTCTAAACTAACTTAGTTTACTTTTTGTTTAAGTTTAACTAACCACGGTGGGCCCACGCATCAGCTTTGATCATGCTGACGAGGCAGTTGACTGGGCCCACACGTCAGCGACCCTAACCAGCACTGGTTCATTGACTAGTGGACCCCACTGGTCAGGTTTGACCCAGGGCAGCCCTGTTGACCTGCTGAGGTCAGCATGACGTAATGCTGATGCAATAATGTAATTTCTGGATTTATTTTTATTCAGGAAATTCCAGAAAATTGCCTAAACTTCTAAAAATCATAGAAAATCAACCGTAACTCCAAATGAAATAAATTATATATGAAAAATTATCAAAAAAATTCAAGGAATCCATATATACCATTTTCATGCATGTTAGAGAAACTTATATCCTCTGTTTAGGACAATTCAACTAAATGTCATTTAAGAAAGCACATATGGGGTTTGAATTTGAACCTAGGGTTCAAACCAACTTCATTTAATATGGTTGCTAGTTGCATTAGTTCAATCAACAGCATATTGCCATGTCATGAGCATGCATCATATTGTTGCATTGCATTGATTGTGTTTTCTGCTTTATTTCCGGAAGTTGTCCCCTCTCGATAAACGTGGTTTCGACGATGAGTTCGATGACACCGATGAAGAGCTATACTATCTTTAGAAGTACCAGGCAAGCAAAACCCCCTTGTTCATTCCGATACAATCCCACTCTCTCGCTCCTTCTCTCTATTCCTGCATTAGGACAACAACGATTCAACTGTTACATGTTGCTGTAGTTGAACCCCTTTCCTCTGCATGACCTGTCATTGCCACAGTAATAGATGAAACCCACTAGCATGAGTAGGAGTTTTTTGAGCCCTGATGTGTCTACTCATCCATGCTTGTTTGTCATGCCTGCTATTGCTTAGAGTTGAGTCAGGTCTGATTCATCGGGGATGAATTGGAACAGTGATGAACATGTCCTACTACGTGTGAGCTAAGTGTGTGAACACGATTTGGTAAAGGTAGCAGTGAGAGGCCATGTAGGAGTACATGGTGGGTTGTCTCATTGAAACCGTTCTTAGGAACTGAGTTCTGTGTTTGTGATCCATGAAACAGTTACTACCATGCATTGGCCCGAAACCAATGGACCCTCTCGGCTTCTTGATCACCCTTGTCCTCTGTCCAGGAGTTGCAACTAGTTTCTGGTGTTTATAGGATATGTGTTGGCGGCCGTGCATAGCGCTGACCCTAGGGGTGGGCTATGATGCGGTAGATACACCGTGGCCGGGCATGCCGGGCGCCCGTTCGGTGTCTCGGAACCCTGTACACATCGTCCGGGGCCGTATGTGGAAACCTCGGCCGGACTCCCTGCGGATGGAACCTGGATAGGCGATAAACCTGGACTAGAGACTTGAGTGTTTAGGTAGGCCGTCGCCGACACCCTCGTTGGGCTTTCGCTTGAAGGTTGCCGAGTACATGTCGTGTAAACGGCGGTAAGTGGTGAGAGCGTGTGTGAAGAAGTACACCCCTGCAGGGTTAACATCATCTATTCGAATAGCCGTGTCCGCGGTAATGAACTTCTGGGTTGCCTATAACAGTTCATAGACAAGTGAAAGTGGATACTCTAAAACTCGCAAGATAAGTGTGAGTGCTATGGATGGCCTTCTCGTAGGGAGACGGGAGCGGATCCATAGTGGTGTATTGAATGGTGAATATGTGGACTCGTGCGCCCCACCTCAAAAGAGTTGCTTGCGGTCATAGTTCAGGTTAGCCACTGAGTCAAAGCTGGCTTGCTGCAGTCAAACTCCACCACCCCCCTTGTTGATACCGATGCATATGTAGCTAGTTCTGATGTAAGTCTTGCTGAGTACCTTTGTACTCACGTTTTCTTAATTTATGTTTTGCAGCGAGTCTTCAGTCTCGCTAGTAGTTCCGCGTGGACTTCGACGTTTAGCTTGATACCTCAGCTACGATCTTGTGCCCTCAGCAGGATCTGGTAGATAGTCAGGCTTCTTAGCCTTTTTCATTTGTAGATGTCTGTACTCAGACATGTTAAGCTTCCGCTTGTGCCTTGATTTGTATTCTACGATTGTTGGGTCATGAGACCCATGTTTGTAATATCTCGCTCCTCGGAGCCTAATGAATGAATACTTGAGTTGTAGAGTTATGTTGTGATGCCATGTTGTATTTACACATATCGAGCATATTGTGTGTATGATTGAAATGCTTGGTATGTGTGGGATCTGACAATCTAGTTGTTTATCCTTGGCAGCCTCTCTTATGGTGAAATGTAGTCTAGTGCTTCCATGAGCCATAGTAGTCCGCTACAGCCCGGTTCACCGGAGTCCTGCTAGCCCAGCACTACTGCTCAGGACACTTGACTGGCCGGCATGTGCTTCACTTCCTTCCTATGTTTGTCCCTTCGGGGAAATGTCACGCGGTGACATCCGGAGTCCTGCCTAGCCTGCTACAGCCCGGGTTCCCAGAGTCCTGTTAGCCCAGTGCTACAGCCCGGATTCACACGCTGCTGACCGACATGCTCGATGTGATTCACGTATGCCTGTCCCCATCGGTTAGTGCCGCTTTGGGTTCACGACTAGCCATGTCGGCCCGGGTTCTCTGTCATATGGATGCTAGCGACACTATCATATATGTGAGCCAAAAGGCGTAAACGGTCCCAGGCCATGGTAAGGCAACACCCGTGGGAATACCGTGCGTGAGGCCGCAAAGTGATATGAGGTGTTACCGGCTAGATCGATGTGACTTGGAATCAGGGTCCTGACAGCTTTGGTATCAGAGCCTGACTGCCTGTAGGATTACGAAGCCAAACTGGTCGAAGTAGAGTCTAGAACTGCTTTAGTTATATAAGGGAATTGAATGTGGAAGGGAACGTAAGGCTCTTTTTACTCCTCTACCTTATGACTTTCTGATCTGAGTCATCTTATCTTTTCTATGGGGTTAAGTACTAGGCTACTCTTCTATCTCTTAGGATGACGTGTTACTAAACCGTAGTTGCCTAGGATTGTTGAGTTCAAGTCTCAGTTCAGCTTCTACTACTTTCGTATGTTCATAATTGGTCTCGTAACCTTGATATTATGATGTTGAGTGGTTATGCCACCATGTTGCAGGATGTCTCAAATATTTTTGAGAATTTACAGCCGTTATGCTATCCGAGTCATCCCAGGTTTCTAAGTAGTCTGATGCATTTGCAAACCCCTTCCTCCTGTTCCTGATGTCCAATTGGGCAAAATTAATCACACTAATCGGTGAGTTGAGGTACTCTGTTGCCTCGACATATATGTTGGAGCTATTTTTATGGACCTAGGTGTTTTAGGGACTCACCTAGTGATCTAGCCATGTTTTGTATCCCCAGTGTGTGATTCTGGCCACTATTCTCGAAAACATCCCATGATGCCATGTAGTAGCAGGTACTCTATTCATGGGTTCTTGAACCCGAGATTCGCCCTAGTTACCTCATGTTGATAGTGTTGCTAGTTCCTTTAGGATATTAGTAACCTTGCGATAGTCCTCGAGGTCCGTGGTATTTCCTTGTTCCAAATACCATGAACCATTAAGGCAGAAGTTCTTTGAACCAAAATATCACAATCAGAGTACTTTTGAGGAGTTCCCCATTCATAATTGTGATTCTGCCAGATCTACCTTTCTGCATGGGTTATCTGGAAGAAACTTTTTGAACTTGGTTCGACATATTAATCTATGCATCCACAACTCTGAAAGATATATGTCCTCTTGAGTTGTCCCTCTTCATTTATATTCCGACCATCGTCTATCAATTGATAGTCAGGAGTAATTGTGCATCCGTGTTATCAATGTTTATTATTCTCGTGGTCCGTTGAGCCATTCTATTCCGAAATGATTAGGAGAAACAAACTCTAGTACCTCATCCATATCTAGGATTGGGTCAAAGTAGTTGTCTTCTACAGATCAAATGCCAATCCAGCTTTTGCTCTATTCTACCCTGGAGTATTACCCCCTTTATGTCAGGATTGTCATGAGAATTGCACCCTCTCTCATGAATTCTTGACGCAATGATACTTCTTACCATCATTTTTCATTCCTCGGTCCCGTGTTCTCGCAACCGGAATGCCGGCAAGTCAACCATGATGCGTGAAATCAATACTCCTAGCAACTAGTTGCTAGGTAGCTAATGGACATTATTATCATTCTTAGCGTGTTGGTTATCGAATCACTATTCTAGGATTGATCGTGCTACCTTGTCCTTATTTCTGGTGCACTATTTGATCTTGGAATTAGGATTGAATTCCTTGCTTATTTGATCATATCGTCTTACTCTGAAAAGCAAGATTGTTCCCGAGCTTAGAAACATATCGGTGGTTCGTGATTTTCTGATTTTTTCCTCGGAAGTATCACCAGGTTGCCCCCTGACTGTTATGTTGAGCTCGTGATCAAGTTGGTTTCTTGTAAACCACCCCTTCTCCAAGAATCTGTGTTTGATACCCTGAGCTAGTTGGTTAAGCTGAACAACAACTTGGAGAGTTAGAATATGAAAGCTTGTCCGGCTCAGTTCATTCCAAAGGGATATCCTTGTGTGTGTCTGTTGAATAAAGATGATATTTTCATCGATTGTTCCTCAGGATCGGTTGTTGAATCTATCGTCTTGTCCAAACCTTGATTTGAATGTGGGCTATCATCAAGTTAAATGAGAACCAACGATGTTCATAATGTTGTCTTACTCATGGTTGTTTCCTCGAGCATACACCGTTATATCTTTTGGGTCTGACCAATGCTATCACCTTGTTCACATAATTATGGAATTCCATCTTCATGGAAATCTGGATGACCTGTTGTTGAGCCCATCGACAATATTTTCATCTTATCCATGATTCATGTTGAACATTAAGCTAGTGTTGGAAACTTTGAAAGCATTTCTTCATGCTAGCTCTTGAAGCATATGTTTGGTATTAGAAGTGACTTCCTCTAGTTCACGTGCATTTGAAGCAAGTTGCCACCATGAATTTGGGAAAGTTTGTCTCGCCTTCTCTGGAATCATCCTAAGTCAGTCATGGATACGTGCGAAGTATTTTGTGGTCTAGAGACTTGCAACCTTCATTCTATATGAATCCCTAGCACACCAAGCCACTGATTGATTTGTTCAAGGAGAAGAAGTTTCTTCTTAAGAGCTAGACTTACGCAAGGACTTCGATATCCTTGATGATGGTTCCCCATATGGACTCGGTAGTGTTTTATTATAAGACTACTACGTGGTCATGCTTGTCTGGGACAGCGTGTTCACAGGTTTGTAGCAAAACCGGCTCATGTTTTGGAGCTTACTATCGTAGTTCATTTTCTGAGAATCTCGCAACGTCATCTCGTCGGTTTGTGTTGCAAACTTTATTTACCAGACATGATGTCTGAAATATCCTATTACCAACCAGATTTGAATCTTAGGCATATATGACGGTTGGAACTTTTCCAGGATTTATGATGTAGGTCCCGACAGGGTTGATATTCTGGCCGACACACCTAGCGGAAGATTTGTCATTATAGTATCTTTGCGCATCTTTCCATGAGGATTTCGTGCGACTTATTATAGAAGTTGTTCCTTAGAGATCCTTGTGCTCTCAGTTTCTTCGATGATTCTATAACCATTGAAACATTGGAAACACTCTCGATTGTTGAGTTTTTCCCCAGTTACCAAAATCATTCCCGGTATTTGCATTTTGTTCCCAACTTGCACCTCAGTAGTAGTTGTCCAGGATCATCTTCAAAAATGGACTTACCATGGGTCCCATCAGTCTCCGATGATAAGCAAATCATCCATTGCGTTGTCTCCAACAAGGTAGTCCACATCATTCATCCTAGTCCGAGTATGCCATTTCTTCGAGCTCTTTCAAACGATCAATTGAAAATTGCTTTAAGTTGGTATGAAGAGTTTCAATGATCTATGGATCAAAAGTAATTCTTTTGCCACTTAAGGGAACAATCCAACGAGTCACCTTCCCAAGGTGCCCCATTACGGGACCATGGCAATTATTTTCTCGCCACCTGGACACAATCCACCATCTTTCTAAGCGTGGAATTGCTGCCCACAAATCAAACCCCGTCCTTTGTTCTTCCATCCCTCTCGATGTGTTATGTGTCTCAACTCAAGATGTTTCAACATCTCATTCCGCGAGTGGATCTTGTATAGCTCGATCTTCGAGAAGATCAAGCTTAGTATAGTTTCTTTCTGTCTTCATCGCGTGGATGAAGATCTCAAAAGTGAGGATGTCAAGATCAACGTATGCAACGAATCAACAACCTTTTGAGGTGCAACCTGGATCGTGAAGATCGTGTTGGTCTTGTGCCCCCCTTCCTTCTTACCTCACGTCTTGAATCTCGGGCCGAGATTCATGTTTAGTGGGGGTGAGTTGTCACATCCCTAGCTTCTGGCATTGCACTAGGGTAAATTCATGTGTGCATCATGTTTAAACTGTGAAAGAAACTTGAAATGGGGATTGCCTAAACCCTAGCATTAAAGGAATTCACTAGGTTCAACCAAAATATTTCCAGTAAATCCAAAATGGCTTTCAAAAATGTTCATCATTCTTGGAAAAAGCTGGAAACAGTAACCAGAGGTGATGCACATTTTTGCATGACATATTTGGGCTCTGGATTAAATCATATGTTATTTGAATTTGGGCATTTAAATGCTAGTAAATATTTTAAATGCCCAAGTAATCCTAAACTGAAATGTTCCATGTTGGGTATATTCTATACAGTGGGCATGTTCAGTTTGGTGATTTTTGAAAGGGTCTAGGTATTTTTAGAAAAGCCACAAAGATTACAGAAAAATAGAAAAGAAAATAAAGAGAGAGAGAAACCCACCTGGGCCTCACCTGTGCTGGCCCAGCCCACCTGGCTTGTGCCAGTCGTCAACCACCTCTGCCAGTAGGCAGAGGCGTGTCACCGGCACGCGCACCCGCGGCCACCTCCTGCTTCAACCTCCTGCTGCCTCCCCATCCCCATTTGAGCGCCACGAAGACGCCCAGCACCCCCCTGCACCTCTCCCCTCTCTCCCCCTCGTCTCCCTCATCCTCTCCCGCGATGGCTGAGCACCATCCTCGCCGCCGTTCGCCTTAGTCGTCACGAGAGCCACCCCCCTCGCCCCTCTGACGTGCCCATGAGCTCTGCCTCCATCGTCTACGCCTCCTCGATGACTCACACGACGCCGGATGCCTCCAAGCACCGACACGGACACCTTCTTCTTCCTCGGTCCGCCGAGATCACCGGGGACGGTGTGCCCTCCTCGACGCGTCCCCGCGCCTGCCGACCCCTCCGTTAGCCTCTCTGTGAGCTTCCGCGTCGAACCCGTCTCCTCCCTCTCTTGATTATGCTCTCAACTCCGTTCCCCATCTCCGCCGAAGCTTGCCCCTGCCGCGAATGTCGCCGTCGTCGTTAAGGTCGGCCAACGCTGCATATGAGCACCCGGTCGAGTCCCTGCTGCCCCGTACCTTCTGCCCGTGCACTTCGTTCGCTCTAAATCGAGCTGCTGCCCCGCACTCGCAACCAGCCGAGCTCCGGCCGCCGCCCAGCTCACTGCCGTCGCTGCCACCGGCCACCCCAGCTCGCCCCGCGTGCTCTAGAAGATGCGCCGCGCCTCCAGCTCGCCGTAGCCGCAAACCACGCGCGAAACGGTGATCCGTACCGCCGTCCTGAGCAACTCCGGCGAGTTCCGGCCATTGCTGTGGTCGCCGGCGTCGACCGCTGATGTCGCAGATTATATTAGTACTAATTATGTTATTAGTCTAACCCGATGACACTGACAGCTGAGCCCCACCATCTAATTAAACTTAGTTTACTTTCTGTTTATGTTTAACTAACCACGATGGGCCCACGCGTCAGCTTTGAGCATGCTGACGAGGCAGTTGACTGGGCCCACACGTCAGCGACCCTAGCCAGCACTGGTTCACTAACTAGTGGACCCCACTGGTCAGGTTTGACCCGGGGCAGCCCTGTTGACCTGCTGATGTCAGCATGACATAATGCTGATGCAATAATGTAATTTCTGGATTTATTTTTATTCAGGAAATTCCAGAAAATTGCCTAAACTTCGAAAAATCATAGAAAATCAACCGTAACTCCAAATGAAATAAATTAGATATGAAAAATTATCAAAAAAATTCAAGGAATCCATCTGTACCATTTTCATGCATGTTAGAGCAACTTATATCCTCTGTTTAGGACAATTCAATTAAATGGCATTTAAGAAAGCACATATGGGGTTTGAATTTGAACCTAGGGTTCAAACCAACTTCATTTAATATGGTTGCTAGTTGCATTAGTTCAATCAAAAACATATTGCCATGTCATGAGCATGCATCATCTTGTTGCATTGCATTGATTGTGTTTCCTTCTTTATTGCCGGAAGTTGTCCCCTCTCGATAAACGTGGTTTCGACGATGAGTTCGATGACACCGATGAAGAGCTATACTATCTTCAGAAGTGCCAGGCAAGCAAAACCCCCTTTTTCATTCCGATACAATCCCACTCTCTCGCTCCTGCTCTCTTTTACTGCATTAGGACAACAACGATTCAACTATTACATGTTGCGGTAGTTGAACCCCTTTCCTCTGCTTGACCTGTCATTGCCACAGTAAATAGATGAAACCCACTAGCATGAGTTGGATTTGTTTGATCCCTGATGTGTCTACTCATCCATGCTTGTTTGTCATGCCTGCTATTGCTTAGAGTTGAGTCAGGTCTGATTCATCGGGGATGAATTGGAACAGTGATGAACATGTCCTACTACGTGTGAGCTAAGTGTGTGAACACGATTTGGTAAAGGTAGCAGTGAGAGGCCATGTAGGAGTACATGGTGGGTTGTCTCATTGAAACCGTTCTTAGAAACTGAGTTCTGTGTTTGTGATCCATGAAACAGTTACTACCACGCATTGGTCCCAAGACCAATGGACCCTCTCGGCTTCTTGATCACCCTTGCACTACTAGGAAAAGGGCTACTAATGGCGCACCAGTTTTGCCTACTAATGGCGCATCACTGGTGCGCCATTAGTATCACGCCACTAGTATTTTTTACTAATGGCGCACCACTAGTGCGCCATTAGTACAGGCCACGGTGCGCCATTAGTATAGGCCAGTGGTGCGCCATTAGTATAGGCCACGGTGCGCCATTAGTATTTTTGAAATTTGAAGGCGGGAAAATAGTAATGGCGCACCGTCTAACCCCCACCGTGCGCCATTGCTATTTTTGAATTTTGAATTTGGATCTGGATCGTGATTTTTTTGCCCATTTTTTGCTCGTTTTTTGCTTGTTTTTTGGAACGATATTATTTCAAATTTTGCTCCTGTTTTTGGATCTTATACGTTCTTTTGCCGTGTTATTTTGCCGGAGAGGAGTTTGCCGGGGAGGAGGAGGAGGAGGTCACCGGAGAGGTGCTCGCCTACATCGCCGGAGAGGAGGAGGAGTTCGCTGGAGAGGAGGAGGAGGAGATCGCCGGAGAGGAGGAGGACGAGGTCGCCGAAGAGGAGTTCACCGGAGCATCGGAGAGGAGGAAGGAGAAACCATGAGGGGATGGGAGGAGAGGAGGGAGGAGGAGCTCACCGGAGAGGAGGGAGGAGGAGCTCACCGAAGAGGAGGGAAGTGAAACCGTGAGGGGAGTGGAGGGGAGGAGAGGAGGGAGGAGGAGGTCGCTGGAGAGGAGGAGGCGGAGGTCGCCGGAGAGGAGGAGGAGGAGGTCGCCGGAGAGGAGGAGGAGGAGGTCGCCGGAGAGGAGGAGGGTAGTATGGCGGAGGACCGAAGGGAAGATGGAGTGGAGGAGAGGAGGAGATGGAGTGGAGGAGAGGTGGAGTGGAGGAGAAAAATGAAGGAGGAGAGGACCACGCCCAGCCATATATATGTCATAGTAATGGCGCACCGCGGGCAGGTGCGCCATTACTAACTTTTTTTTTATTTTTTTGATTTATTTTGAATTTTGAAGGCGGGAAGATACTAATGGTGCACCATGGGCAGGTGCGCCATTAGTATTTTTTTTTATTTTTTTGACTTATTTTGAATTTTGAAGGCGGGAAGATAGTAATGGCGCACCATGGGTAGGTGCGCCATTAGTAAGTTTGATTTTTTTGAATTTTTTGCCTCTCCAGATCTTAAAAGCCCCATATCTTTTTTTCTGTTAGGTTTTTGAGGATTTTGAAAATGTTTAACGGGGTTCCCCCGGTTAAATTCGGATGTAACTTTTTGAGTAGATGATTTTTCATATAAAATACTTTTTCATCCGAGTTCGTACACAAAAGTTATGCCCATTTTACAAATTCTCGAGAGATTTTGCAAATAAAGTCGAAATTCATATTTGTAAATTTTTACAACAACTAGACCACATATCACATGGGAAACTTATTTTCTTTTATTTTTTTGACATTTCCATCATTTTTGTTTATTTTTTTTAAAACTGAAAAGGCGGTCCACGAGGCGGGGGGTGCATTCGGTGGAAGTGGTGGCCAAGTTACTAATGGCGCACCGTGGGGGTAACTAGCAATGGCGCACCACTCCCACGGTGCGCCATTAGTAAAAAAACGGTGCGCCATTAGTAGTTTTGAAAAAAAAACAAAAAAAACTTTTTTTACTAATGGCGCACCGTGGGAGTGGTGCGCCATTACTAGTTCAACTAGTAATGGCGCACCACTCCCACGGTGCGCCATTAGTAGTTTTGATGAAACTTTTTTTTAATTTTTTTAACTAATGGCGCACCGTAGATGTGGTGCGCCATTAGTATTTGCACACTAATGGAGCACCAACACATGGTGCGCCATTAGTATATAGTAATGGCGCACCACATGTCTGGTGCGCCATTAGTGTCAATTCCATCTATAGCCCTTTTCCTAGTACTGTTGTCCTCTGTCCAGGAGTTGCAACTAGTTTCTGGTGTTTATAGGATATGTGTTGGCGGCCGTGCGTAGCGTTGACCCTAGGGGTGGTCTATGATGCGGTAGATATACCGTGGCCGGGCATGCCGGGCGCCCGTTTGGTGTCTCGGAACCCTGTACACATCGTCCGGGGCCGTATGTGGAAACCTTGGCCGGACTCCCTGTGGATGGAACCTGGATAGGCGATAAACCTGGACTAGAGACTTGAGTGTTTAGGTAGGCCGTGGCCGACACCCTCGTTGGGCTTCCGCTTAAAGGTTGCCGAGTACATGTCGTGTAAACGGCGGTAAGTGGTTAGAGCGTGTGTGAAGAAGTACACCCCTGCAGGGTTAACATCATCTATTCGAATAGCCGTGTCTGCGGTAATGGACTTCTGGGTTACCCATAACAGTTCATAGACAAGTGAAAGTGGATACTCTAAAACTCGCAAGATAAGTGTGAGTACGTGCTATGGATGGCCTTCTCGTAGGGAGACGGGAGTGGATCCATGGTGGTGTATTGAATGGTGAATATGTGGACTCGTGTGCGCCACCTCAAAAGAGTTGCTTGTGGTCGTAGTTCAGGTTAGCCATTGAGTCAAAGCTGGCTTGCTGCAGTCAAACTCCACCACCCCCCCCTTGTTGATACCGATGCATATGTAGCTAGTTCTGATGTAAGTCTTGCTGAGTACCTTTGTACTCACGTTTGCTTAATTTATGTTTTGCCGAGAGACTTCAGTCTCGCTAGTAGTTCCACGTGGACTTCGACGTTTAGCTTGATACCTCAGCTATGATCTTGTGCCCTTGGCAGGATCTGGTAGATAGTCAGGCTTCTTAGCCTTTTTCATTTGTAGATGTTTGTACTCAGACATGTTAAGCTTCCGGTTGTGCCTTGATTTGTATTCTATGATTGTTGGGTCATGAGACCCATGTTTGTAATATCTCACTCATCGGAGCATAACGAATGAATACTTGAGTTGTAGAGTTATGTTGTGATGCCATGTTGTATTTACACATATCGAGCATATTGTGTGTATGATTGAAATGCTTGGTATGTGTGGGATCCGACAATCTAGTTCTTTATCCTTGGCAGCCTCTCTTATGTGGAAATGTACTCTAGTGCTTCCATGAGCCTTAGTAGTCCGCTACAGCCCAGTTCACCGGAGTCCTGCTAGCCCAGCACTACTGCTCAGGACACTTGACTGGCCGGCATGTGCTTCACTTCGTTCCTGTGTCTGTCCCTTCGGGGAAATCTCACACGGTGACATCCGGAGTCCTGCCTAGCCTGCTACAGCCCGGGTTCCCGGAGTCCTGTTAGCCCAGTGCTACAGCCCGGATTCACACGCTGCTGACCGACATGCTCGATGTGATTCATGTATGCCTGTCCCCATAGGTTAGTGCCGCTTTGGGTTCACGACTAGCCATGTCGGCCCGGGTTCTCTGTCATATGGATGCTAGCGACACTATCATATACGTGAGCCAAAAGGCGCAAGTGGTCCCGGGCCATGGTAAGGCGACACCCGTGGGAATACCGTGCGTGAGGCTGCAAAGTGATATGAGGTGTTACCGGCTAGATCGATGTGACTTGGAATCGGGGTCCTGACACCCAGGACCCTTCTGGTGGTCCCGATACAATACCGATGACTCCCGAAACACTCCCGGTGGCCGAAACTAGACTTCCTATATATAAATCTTTACCTCCGGACCATTCCGGAAATCCTCGTGACGTTCGGGATCTCATCCGGGACATCGAACAACTTTCGGTTAACCGCATACTAATATCTCTACAACTCTAGTGTCACCGAACCTTAAGTGTGTAGAGCCTACGGGTTCGGGAGACATGTAGACATGACCGAGACAACTCTTCGGTCAATAACCAATAGCGGGATCTGGATACCCATGTTGGCTCCTGTCGTGGGAACGATTCCGACAATAATAAGGTATAGGGTAATGGAGCATGATCTATCGAGATGCAAATGGGTGACACGGTGGTTTTTTCGAGTTCGGGCCTCTTATGGTGGAGATAACAGCCCTACGTCTCGTGCTCCAGAGAGCCTTTGTTTTATCTTTGTCTATAAACGGAGATTACATGGTGTATTTGAGAGAGAGAGAGGAGAACGGATCTCCATGCCTCAAGCTAAATGGTGAGAAAGAGAGAGAGATGTGGAAGAAAAAGTCCCCTAGTCTAGTGGTGGGGGTGGCTTATATAGAGTGCGCCACCCCCTCACCCCTTATGTTACACGGTGGAGCATCAATGCCATAATGCCTGCCCACTACAAAACTGTCATGCTGACTATTGGTCTTTGCATATACGAGTGAGTTACACGGCCGAGTGGAATGAGCTCGTCGAGTGAAGTGCCGTGTTCCGAGTGGTTGTTGCTGTCCGAGTGACGTTCAAGTTGCGGTACATCTGGACGGCGATCTGGCCCAGGGGCCCAGTACAAAAGTATACGGTGTCCATGGGTAGGGCCTTTAGGTCAGGCATGTTACCCTACCCCCAATACATGTCCTCGTCATTAGCCCCCGCATCGGTCGAGGTTGAGCGGGTCGAGTCGAGGTGAATTCCCAGATGAGTCGAGTGCTACGGAGGCACTTATGAACTCCCTCTGGTCACCCGACGATCTTATCTCCATGTGTTGCCTTGACGGATTCCAGACTGCATGGTGCCCGAGTGAAATGAGCTCAAATGGGTCCACGGAGGAGTGTTAAACTCACCTTATAGCAATTTTTTTGGAGTGATTTGGAGTTGGTCCTGCATCGAGTAACTGATTACTCGGAATTTCTTCACGCTTGGAACGTGTCTTTTTTTTTCTATTTGGCCGTCACTCGGACCGGGCGGACCGTTCCGAGTGGATACCATTCCAGTGGGGGCACGCTGAGTGCACCCACTGGGTGTAGTCCCCGAGACTGCCGTCGACTGCGGGCAGTCGGCGGGGGTCTGAGAACTAAAAATCTTCTTAGCTGGTACTGATCGAACTTGTTCTTCTCTTACTCGGTGGTGATGAGGTGACCAACCGACACTACTGGAATCAGCTACTTTGCCATCTGCAAGCTCTTTGCCGTCAGCTAGCAGACGGCAAAGAAGCTCTTTGCCATCAGCTACCCGAAAGCGGACGGCAAAGAACTGGCTGATGGCAAAGAAAGCCTTTGCCATCAGCCTATTCTTTGTCGTCCGCTAGCTGACGGCAAAGAATCTTTGCCGTCCGCTAGGAGATGGCAAAGAGGGAGGGGGGCGCACTGAGGAGCTGGTTAAAAAAATACTTAACGTCCCCCCACTTTGCCGTCCGCCGCAGACGGCAAATATCAACAAAATCGGACGGCAAAGGAGGGCGGACGGCAAAGGCTACCCTAACTAAACTAACTAACGGCCGAGCCCCCTCCCCCGCCCGTTACTCATCTCTCTCCCTCGACCTCCTCCGCCCCCGCCCCCGCCGCGCCCGCCCCCGCCGCCCGGCGCCGCCCCCGCCCTGGCCGCACCCGCCACCGCCCATCGCCGTCCGGCGCCGCCGCCGCTCCCACCCCCTCCCCCACCCGCCACCGCCCCTACCACCCCCCGCCGCCGCCCCTCCCACTGCCCCGGAGCCCCGCCGCCCCCCACCCCACCCACCGCCCCGGCGCCAGCGTCGCCTCCTGCTCCGGTGAGTTTTTTTTTCTGTTTTTCTTTTTTTTGCTGTTTAATTCTTGTTTAATTGTTAGTGTTAGTGTTAGTGTTAGATTTAGTGTTAGAAAAGAAGAAAATTTAGTGTTAGTGTTAGAAAAAAGAATATGTAGAAGAAAAGAAGAAGAAGTGGAAAAAAGATGAAAAAGAAGAAAAGAAAAGAAAAGAAGTAGAAAAAAGATGAAAAAGAAGAAGAAGAAAAGAAGTAGAAGAAGTAGAAGAAGAATAATAGAAGAAAATAAAAGAAGTAAAAGAAGTAGAAAAAAGATGAAAAAAGAAGAAGAAGAAAGGAAAGAAGAAGAAAGGAAAGAAGAAGAAGAAGAAGAAGAAGAAGAAGAAAGGAAAGAAGAAGAACGATAGAAGAAAAAGAAGGAGAAAGGAAAGAAGAAGAAAAAAGAAGAAGAAGAGAAGGAAAGAAGAAGAAGGATAGAAGGAAACACCCCGACCACTGACCCCGACACCCCGACCCCGACACCACACCCGGACACCTGACCCCGACACCCTGACCCCGACACCCCGACCCCGACACCACACCCCGACACACAGACCACGACACCACACCCCGACACCCCGACCCCGACACGACACCCTAACCCCGAAACAGCACCCCGACATCGACATGACACCCCGACCCCCTAAACCTCCCGAAAAGGTGCTCTTTGGCCTTCCAGAGGCCGACGGGGTTATATATTTGTGAATTATTAGTTAGGTCATATATTTTTCGATTTTGTTATGAAAAACATCATATATAATTGTGTTGATCGTGTAGTTTTAAATGTGTAGTTGTTTCATCGCTGCGAGGTTTGGTGTTCGACGACCTCGCCGTGCGTTTGACGAGCTCTGCCCCTTCGTTCGTGGGTGAGCACAAATGACAAGTCCTGCTCCCCCATTAATTATTTGATCTATTCCGATGAAACTTGATAGCTAGCTATATATGTGTCTTGAATCATCAGTATGCGTAACCAATATGTGTCTCCCGTTTGAAAGCGTCATAGTTATAAATATGCATGCATTTGCATATTTATAACCTTGATTCTTTCGAATTGTCCAACGCTATCCATGGACAGCCCGAGTATGTGTAGATTGGGTTCGTTTTCCCATATGCTTTGCTCCGGATCCGACACATATATTTCGTCAGTGCCTCCCCTGTTGTTCTCCGGGTACACATCCTCTCTGTTTATTGCAGACGTGTATCAGGAGAACAGCGGGGAGGTGCTGCCGAAATTTTGCGTCGGATCCGGAGCATAGCATGGGAAAATGAACCCAATCTACACATACACGGGTGGGATTAGGACCTATCATTACCTATTAGAGAGTAGGTTGCATGGACGTAATAAAATTGACAAAGTAGATCAACTGATGAATATATACATGGTGAATTACATATATAATTGTTGTGTGTCAAGTAGCTCTGAAAGTCAAGATGAGTGACCGTGCGTGGATGTATACCGGTCACACTGGTCAAAACAAATGGAGCGCTGAATGGTTCACAAAAACTAAGGGGTTTGTGCAAGCCGCATTTGCAAATGGCCAAAAGAAAACCTGGTGCCCCTGTTTCCGGTGCGGCAATTGGGAAAAGAAGACAGAGGCTGAAATGGGCAAACACCTGCAGAAGAGTGGTTTTACGCCCGATTATACGGTGTGGGCATTTCATGGTGAGTCTGCCCAACGTGACCGAGCTAAGGTGGATCGTCGTCGCACCGACGAGCATGGTACCGGGATGGAAAACATGGTGCAAGGCTATGATGATGCTCGGGATTCGGACGAGGAGATGGAGGAATCTGCAAAGGCCTTCAATGAAATGTTGGAGTCTTTGAAACGTCCGCTCCACGAGCACACTGAGCTTTGTCAGTTGGATGCCGTCTCACAAGTAATGGCTCTGAAGGCTCAGTTCAACTTGGGAAGAGAATGCTATGACGCAATTATGATAGTATTTGGACGCTTTCTACCCAAAGGCCATGTAATGCCTGCAAACCTGTACCAGTCGGACAAAATCCTCCGTGCACTGAAGATGCCCTATGAGAAGATACATGCCTGTGAGAAAGGATGTGCCTTATTTAGGTTGACTATGCAGACTTGAACTATTGTCCCATTTGCAAGTCTTCCAGGTATATTGTGGTAGACAACGGTGTGGGTGAGAAGACACAGACCAAAATCCCCGTTAGTGTTCTTCGGTATATGCCAATCGTACCAAGACTTCAACGTCTTTTCATGGTCGAAGAGACGGCCAGACAGATGACATGGCACAAAACAGTCAAAAGAACCGAACTAGATGCAGATGGGAATCTGATGATGGTACACACATCGGATGGTGTTGCGTGGAAAAAGTTTGATGAATTACATGCTGACAAAGCGGCAGATCCGAGGCATCCTCGAGTCGGCATCAGCACGGATGGGTTCAGTGTGTTTGGTATGACGGCAGCCCAATACAGTTGTTGGCCCGTATTTGTCTTTCCACTCAATCTCCCCCCCGGACAGATTATGCAAAGAAAGAACATTTTCCTGACGTTGATAATTCCAGGACCCAACTATCCAGGCAAAAATATAAATGTGTACATGCAGCCGCTTAAGGACGAATTGCAAGAAGCCTGGGATAATGGGTTCAAGACATACGACGCCTTTAGCAAACAAAACTTCATAATGCGTGTCTGGTACATGTACTCGACGCATGAGTTGCCGGCGTATGCGCTATTTGTTGGCTGGTGTGTGCATGGAAGGTTCCCATGCCCCACATGCAAGGGAGCTCTTGAGTTTCGTTGGCTTCAGGCCGGTCGCAAGTTTTCTTGCTTCGACATGCATAGATAGTTCCTGGATCCTCGCCATAAGTTCAGGAAAGACAAGAAGAACTTCATCAAGAGTAGAGTTGTCAAAAACTCTGCACCACCTGCATTGATAGGCCAACAGACCCTGGATCAGTTAAACGCTCTCGAGCCAGATCCACAACGTCCAGGGTACTTCAAGGGGTATAATACTAAGCACGCGTGGACTCACAAAACATGCTTATGGGATCTGCCTTACTTCAAAGACCTCCTTTGCCCACACAACATCGACGTGATGCACACTGAGAAGAATATCGCTGAGGCACTATTTGGTACATTGTTCGGCATAGATGGGAAGTCAAAGGATAATACTAAGGCTAGAGTCGATCTGGAGGCGCTATGTGATAGCCGTTACAAAACATGAAAGAACCGAAAGGAAAGCAGAACTGGACGAAGCCAAAGGCATGGTTCAATCTTGGAAGGCCAGCTATGAGGGAAATTCTCTTGTGGGTGCAACAGCAGTTGATTTTCCCCGATGGGTACGCAGCGAATCTAAAGAGGCGAGCGAATCTTGATAAACTGAAGATATTTGGTCTCAAGAGTCATGATTGGCACATATGGATTGAGCGGGTAATGCCGGTGATGTTGCGTGGCTTCATCCCTGAGGATGAATGGCTAGTACTGGCAGAACTCAGCTATTTCTTCCGTGTTCTTTGTGCGAAAGAACTATCGCCTGGCGTGCTAGAAGAAATGGAAGAGTTGGCACCGGAGTTGATCTGCAAGTTAGAGAAGATCTTTCCACCGGGCTTCTTTAATCCAATGCAGCATTTGATTTTGCATCTCCCGACCGAGGCAAGATTGGGGGGGCCCGTGCAAAATCGTTGGTGCTACCCAACTGAGAGGATGCAGAAGACGATTCGAGAAAAATGTAAAAATAAACGTAGAATTGAAGCATCGATGGCTGAGGCATTCATCACAGAGGAGGCGGCAAACTTCGTAACAGCGCACTACGAAGCCAAAAATCGTCATTTGCATAATCCAAAGCCTTGGTACAATGCTGACGAGCCTAAAAAGGGTGGATCCAACCTCAGCCTATTAAAAGGGAATCTCGCACTAGCTAGTGTTTCACATCCAGTATCTTTGGATAACGAAGAATGGCGGACCATTTCGTTGTATATCTTCAACAACCTGATAGAAGTGCGGCCGTACATCGAGTAAGTTCTCGGTACATTGTTTCGCAACTTCTATTTCCTTTGAACTACTCTTATTCCTGGATATGTCATATAGTCGATACGTCGGCATATTCTTATATGGAGAGGAGATCCAAAAGGATTCCGTCGAAGAGTATGAGCTTCTCGCAAAGCAAGGAGGTGGCTATCCTGGTTTCATCTCTTGGTTCAAACAAACGGTAATTTCTATTAGACAATTTCATTTCATTCGCTAATTTGCGCATAATGCAACAATCCTTTCATATTAAACTTGTAGGCTAATTCAGAGTCTATGGACGCCGAATTGAGACAAGTCGCTAATGGTTTTGACTATAAGGTCCATTCATTTGACAAGTACGACATCAACGGGTATCGCTTTCGTACCTATCGCAAAGAGCTATCTATGGCCGATCAAAAGTCTACAAATTGTTGTGTATCTGCTATCCGCGAAGGAGGTACCGAGTATTATGGGAGAGTTGAAGCAATTTATGAACTTCTGTTCTATGGTGAAAACCCACCGAATGTCGTAGTCTTCAAATGTTATTGGTTTCAGCCGAAGGAGAGTAGAAGGACTCATGAACATATAGGGCTAGTTGAAATCAACCAAAGCACTCATTTAGATGTTCCTGATGTCTATATTATGGCTCAACAGGCGACCCAAGTATTCTATCTACCGTGGGCCTGCCAAACTAATCCAAATCTGAAAGGTTGGGATGTCGTTTATGAAGTGCCGCCACGTGCTAGGCTTTCTCCCCCAAAGGAAGAGGATTATGAACCTCACATTAACCCAGACACATATGAAGGAGAATTCTTCCAAGAGACACGTCTTTCCAAAAAGCGTTTCAAGAACCGCTATACTTCACCCCAAAACATTGAAGTAGACAGCGACAATGAATCTGACATCACCCCAGAGGAGGAACAAGAAGAGGTTACTGCTGCGGATGACCTGTCAATGCTTGACCGATTACGTCAAGGTGGCCTTGCACATGTTGATGCCAATGAACCCTATGATCCCATCATTGATTATAGTGATGATGATGATTATGCATTTATTGATGATACTGATCGAGATTATTAGTAGTGTCAGGTATTCAATTTTTTTATGTTGTACTTGATGATGATACACTTAAGTGATATACATATTATTATTCATGTCGGTACTTTTTTTATGTTGTACTAATTTCGTTTATTCTTTGTCATGGCAGGTGTTGAAAGATGGTGGGCGCTGGTCGGGAGCGCGCCGAGGCCCCTTCTTCGTCGGCGCGTGGTGTGAGGTCTTCCATTCCACACGCACCTCTCCGCCGAGCATTGCTGGACAGTATGGCGACACCGCCGGGCCCTTCTTCGTCGACCGCGGTGCCCAGCAGGGGACGAGGTAAGAAGAAGAGAGGAGGTGGAGCACGTGGTCGCGGGAGAGGAGGTAAGGTGACTCTTACGGCGCCTTCCTCGCCACCGCCCACAGCTGTTTCACTCGAGCACATGACTGCTAGGGTGGACTCGTCTGAGGAGGAGGTTGCACGGACTCCGGTCCACGAGCCTCCGGTCCACGAGTCTTCGGCCCACGAGCCTCGGGTCGACGGGCCTTCGGCCCACGAGACTTGGGCCCATGAGACCCCGGAGGAGCACACGTCTGGATGGGGTACCTGGTCAGGTCAGCCTGAGGATGGCGGGGAGCCGAGTGGCCATGCTGATGATGGCGGGGAGCCGACTGATGAGGAGGGGGAGGAGGGGGGCAACGTCTACCAGCGTGGTGCTACACGGCTCCCGTCCGTGCCGGCGACCCACGAGCAGAGGTGGTTGATTTTCCCTGATGGGGCGAGGTAAGTGCATTTAATCTTTTTGTACCTTCTGCATTCACGTTTCTTCAAATAACTGATGTGTTGGCCTTGTCATGCTGCAGGGGTTGGGACCACCATGAAAGTGTCCGCCGGCCCAACTCCGTCCTTGGAGTTCTGATTCGGCAAAACTTCCCGGGGTTTGTCACGTTGCCTGGTGAGGGTCGGCTTCCAGAGGTTGGATTGACTTGGGAGCACTACTTGGCTGCCCGGGCCCCGCCGGGTGAGATTATCGACGGTGTCTTGTGCAAGACGAGGGTAGACGTCGTGATCAGAAAGTTCTAGGTAATTGCTCCTTTACACAATTAAAAATCTTCAACTAGCTAGTTATTAATTGTACTAATCAATATTGTCTCATTTGATTGCAGACATTCTACAGGTGTGAGGAGGGATACAAGGAGGAGGCGGATCATGTTATCCACAAGGAGTGCAAGCGCCTACTTCAGAACTTACGCCATGAGGTTCGGGTGCAGGCTGTTCGAGACTACTACGCCGGGCGTGGTATCAAGAAGCCCAAGCAGGAGTGCCGCGATAAGTTCTTGAGTAAGGAGAAGTACATGAAGGTAATTCTTAAAGGCCTTGTACTTACTTCCATCATTTAGTAATTCATAGCCTTAGCGCTCAAGTTTCTATTTGCTAACTTAGGCCCCTCTGAGATGGTGTGCGGATCTGATGGATTGTTGGGAGGTGTTGGTCAATGCGTGGTGCTCAGAAGAATGGCTGCCCACCCACAAAGAGGCCAAGGACAAACGTGCCCAAATGGAAGGTGTGCCACACCACCAAGGCACCTCCAACTTATTTCAGTACGGGCGGAACTGGGTATGGTGTTTGCTTCATGATTCATGCAATTCATTCATCATGCTAGCTTTAGCCCTTTAAATACTAATTTACTTTGTTTCTCTCTTTCAGGCACGCTACAATAAGGCGGATAAGGTGCCAGAGGTGTACGACCTGTATGCCATGGCCCACACTGGCCCTTACAAGAAAGTCAAGGCATTCTCTGTGTCTGACCTCGATGATCCAAAGAACCTCACCAACATCTCCGCCCACGACAAGCTCGGGCAATATAGAGATCAGGGGAAGGCGAGGAAAGCGGAGGACTTTAACCCAAGCCAGGGTCCCATTGATACAGAGCTGCTGATGATATCTGGTGGTGGGAGGTCCCATGGCTCCATAGCCATGGGAGATGGACTTATCCGTTGTCCTAGCACTCTCCCGGAGATCAAGGCGCGCCAGTCGAGCTCCGCTCCTGAGATAAGGCCTCGTGAACGGCCAGTCCAACTCGCCTTCAAGGTTAGTTATACGTACTCAGCTATCTTTCTCCATTACATTGTGTGCGCTTCCATCAATGGTTACAAATGGTCATGTGAGTGGTGTTGCAGGCTGCTATACAGAGTGAGAGAGATAGAAAGGAGAAACTTCTGGCGGAGGCGGCGGAGAGGCAGCGGGAGTTGGAGGAGAGGACGACAAAGATGTTGGAGGAGGAGAGGGCACGGAATGACATGCAGGCAAGGGCCATGTACGAGCTCCTTGTGGTAAGTTTCTTCTGCAGATTACTTGCTAGTCTTAACATTTGAGTCTCATCACTAACTAGTATGACTCTGTTGTGAAAACCAAATGTGCAGTCTGTGTGCGAGAAGTCCGGTCAGACCGCTCCGCCGATGCCAGTGATTGCTCCTGGGAGCACGGTGAGTTTAATTTGAATGGACATTACTTGCTAGTCTTAACATTTGAGTGTCATAATGCTAACGAGACATTGGAAATGATCTTTGGTACAGCTTAACTCCAGAAACGCATCGCACGATCCTTCTCCAGCTACCGGCGAGAGCTAGCCAGCTCCTTCTCCAGCTACCGGCATGAGCCAGCCCGGTCCTACACCTCCGTGATCACGGTAAGTTTCTCTAGTGTTTTGCTTAACAAATGCATAAAGACCTATACTTAGCTTTATTTCCTCCAATATGCTTACCATAATGACCTAGAGTTAGCTTCTTTTCCTCCAAAATGACTTAATAAGCTTACTGACCTCATAAACCATCCATTCTACCTAAGTTAGCTCTAAAACGATATGTACTTAGCTTACTTATGTCAAAAATTGCATAATTAACTTAGTTAGCTCATAAACGATCCATTTTACCTAAGTTAGCTCTAAAATGACTCATTTTACCTTAGTTAGCTTATAAGTGATCCAATTTATCCAAGTTAGCTCTAAAATGACCCATTTTACGTAGATTAGCTCCTGAATGATCCATTTTACCTACGTTAGCTTTAAAATAACCCATTTCACCTAAGTTAGCTCCAAAATGACCCATTTCACCTAGGGTAGCTCCAAAATGACCCATCTTACCTAGGTTAGCTTATAAATGATCCAGTTTATCCAAGTTAGCTCTAAAATGACCCAATTTACCTACAGTAGCTCCTAAACGATCCATTTCACCTAAGTTAGCTAAAAACGATCCATTTCACCTAAATTAGCTCTTAAATGGTCCATTTCACCTAAGTTTGCTAAAAAAGATCCATTTCACCTTAGTTAGCTCAAAAACACCTTAGTTAGCTCATAAATGATCCATTTCACCTAAGTTAGCTCATAAATGATCCATTTCACCTAAGTTAGCTAAAAAACGATCCATTTCACCTTAGTTAGCTCAAAGACGATCCATTTCACCTTAGTTAGCTCATAAATGATCCATTTCAACTAACTTAGCTCATAAATGATCCATTTCACCTAAGTTAGCTCAAAAACAATCCATTTCACCTTAGTTAGCTCAAAATGATCCATTTCACCTTAGTTAGCTCATAAACGACCCATTTCAAGTAAGTTAGCTCATAAATGATCCATTTCACCTAAGTTAGCTCATAAATGATCCATTTCACCTTAGTTAGCTCAAAAACTATTCATTTCAACTTAGTTAGCTCAAAAACGATGCCCTTCACCTTAGTTAGCTCATAAATGACCCATTTCAACTAAGTTAGCTCATAAATGATCCATTTCAACTAAGTTAGCTCATAAACAACCCATTTCAACTTAGTTAGCTCATATATGATCCATTTCAACTAAGTTAGCTCATAAATGACATATACTTCTTGTTCTAGTCTTCTTCTTGTTCTAGTCACCTATTTCTAACTTTCTTATTTACCATTTTGTAGATTTCATTCACTTCATGGAACCTAGCTTGCTATGATGGAGTGCTTGCTTTTCCTTTCATGAAACTTTGCATTGTATCTAGCTTGCTATGATGGAACTTCCTATCTTGATGAAACTTTCCATTGTAATATGTATATGGATGGAACTTGCTTAGGTATGAACAATGTGTATGGATGAAACTTATGTGATATGTGATATGTGATATGAAACTTATGTGCTGGATATCTGATATGGAAATATATCTATATATGTCATATATATTTGCTCTGAAAATTGTTGGATTCAAAAAAACAGAAAAAAGAGCCAATATGCAGGCTCTTTGCCGTCTGCCACCGACGGCAAAGAGCTCTTTGCCATCAGCAGCGGACGGCAAAGAGGCCACGTGGCAGGCAGCTGTGCTTCTAGGGAGGCTGACCAATTTGGTCAGTTTGCCTACAGTGGCTGACGGCAAAGGCTTTGCCGTCAGCTGCGGACGGCAAAGAGCAAAAACTTTGCCTACAGCGGCGGACGGCAAAGGCCTGCCGTGTAGTGACGTCGGCTGACATCACACGGCGGACGGCAAAGGCCTTCCGAAGTTTTCCATCAGCGGCAGACGGCAAAGGCCTGCCGTTAGCCACCTAACGCAGTAACAGCGCACTTATTGCCGTCTGCACTCTTTGCCGTCTGCTGCTGATGGCAAAGGCTCCTTTGCCGTCAGCCGCCCGGAGCAGACAGCAAAGTACTTCTTTGCCGAACCTTACTTTGCCGTCACCTTTTGCCGTCCGCGGCGGACGGCAAAGACCTTTGCCGTCAGCCATCCATGCCTTTGCCGTGCGCCATGGCTGACGGCAAAGTAGCTGATTCATGTAGTGCGATGGCGACGCACAAAGCGGACGAGTGGCGATGAGGTGACCAACCGAGTGGCGACGCACGAAGCGGCCGAGTGCTGATGAGGTGACCAACCGATGGCGACGTGCGGGGTGGCCTAGTGGTGATGAGGTGACCAACCGATGGCGACGCGCGGGGCAGCCGAATGGTGATGAGGTGATCAACCGAGTGGCGACGCGCGGAGCGGCCGGGTGGTGATGAGGTGACCAACCCAGTGGCGACGCACGGAGCGGCCGAGGGTTGATGAGGTGACCAACCAATGGTGACGCGCGGGGCGGCTGAGTGGTGATGAGGTGACGAACCGATGGCGACGCGCGGGGCAGCCGAGTGGTGATGAGGTGACCAACCAAGTGGTGATGCACGGAGCGGCCGAGTGGTAATGAGGTGACCAACCATGTGGCGACACACGGAGCGGCCGAGTGATGATGAGGTGACCAACCGAGTGGCAACGCACGGAGCGACCGAGTGGTGATGAGGTGACCAATGGAGTGGCGACGCATGGAGCGGCCGAGTGGTGATGAGGTGACCAACCGAGTGGCGACGCGTGGAGCGGCCGAGTGGTGATGAGGTGACCAACCGAGAGGCGACGCGCGGAGCGGTCGAGTGGTGATGAGGTGACCAACCGAGTGGCGACGCGCGGAGCGGCCGAGTGGTGATGAGGTGACCAACCGAGTGGCGACGCACGGAGCGGCCGAGTGGTGGTGAGGTGACCAACCGAGTGGCGACGCGCGGGGCGGCCGAGTGTTGATGAGGTGACCAACCGAGTGGCGACACGCGGGGCGGCGGAGTGGTGATGAGGTGAACAACCGAGAGGCGACTTGCGGGGCGGCCGAGTGGTGATGAGGTGACCAACCGAAGGGCGACGCACGGGGCGGCCGAGTGGTGATGAGGTGACCAACCGATGGCAACATGCGGGGAAGCCGAGTGGTGATGAGGTAACCAACCGATGGGCGAAGCACTGGGCGGCCGAGTGGGGATGAGGTGACCAACCGATGGCGACGCACGGGGCGGCCGGGTGGCGATGAGGTGTCCAACCGATGGCGACGCGCGGGGCGGCCGCGTGGCAATGAGGTGACCAACCGATGGCGACGCGCGGGGCGGCCGAGTGGTGATGAGGTGACCAACCGAGAGGCGACGCGCGGGGCAGCCGAGTGGTTATGAGGTGACCAACCGATGGCGATGCGCGGGGCGGCCGAGTGGTTATGAGGTGACCAACCGAGTGGCAACGCGCGGGGCGGCCAAGTGCTGATGAGGTGACCAACCGATGGCGACGTGCGGGGCAGCCGAGTGGTGATGAGGTGACCGACCCAGTGGCGACGCACAGAGCAACCGAGTGGTGATGAGGTGACCAACCGAGTGGCGACGCATGGAGCGGCCGAGTGGAGATGAGGTGACCAACCGAGTGCCGATGCACGGGGCGGCCGAGTGGTGATGAGGTGACCAACCGAGTGGCGACGTGCGGAGTGGCCGAGTGGTGATGAGGTGACGAACCGATGGAGACGCGCAGGTTTGCCGAGTGGTGATGAGGTCACCAACCGATGGCGACGCGCGGGTTTGCCGAGTGGTGATGAGGTGACCAACCGAATGGTGACGCGCGGGGCAGCCGAGTGGTTATGAGGTGACCAACAGATGGCGACGCGCGTGGCGGCCGAGTGGTTATGAGGTGACCAACCGAGTGGTGACGCGCGGGGCGGCCGAGTGGCGATGAGGTGACCAACGCAGTGGCGACGTACGGAGCGGTTGAGTGGTGATGAGGTGACCAACCGAGTGGCGACGCACGGAGCAGCCGAGTGGTGATGAGGTGACCAGCCGATGGCGACGCGCGGGGCGGCCGAGTGGTGACGAGGTGACCAACCGATGGCGACGCGCAGGGCCGCCGAGTGGTGATGAGGTGACCAACCGAGTGGCGACGCGCGGAATGGCCGAGTGTTGATGAGGTGACTAACCCAGTGGTGACGCGCGGAGCGGCCGAGTGGCGATGAGGTGACCAACCGAGTGGCGACGCACGGAGCGGCCGAGTGCGGATGAGGTGACCAACCGATGGCGACGCGTGGGGCGGCCTAGTGGTGATGAGGTGACCAACCGATGGCGACGCGCGGGGCAGCCGAATGGTGATGAGGTGATCAACCGAGTGGCGACGCGTGGAGCGGCCGAGTGGTGATGAGGTGACCAACCCAGTGGCCACGCACGGAGCGGCCGAGTGCTGATGAGGTGACCAACCGAGTGGCGACGCACGGAGGGGCCGAGTGATGATGAGGTGACCAACCGAGTGGGGACGCACGGAGCAGCCGAGTGGTGATGAGGTGACCAACCGAGTGGCGACGCACGGAGCGGCCGAGTGGTGATGAGGTGACCAACCGAGTGGCGACGCGCAGAGCGTCCGAGTGGTGATGAGGTGACCAACCCAGAGGCGACGCGCGGAGGGGCCTAGTGGGGATGAGGTGACCAACCGAGTGGCGACGCGCGGAGCGGCCGAGTGGCGATGAGGTGACCAACTGAGTGGCGACGCGTGAGGCGGCCGAGTGGTGATGAGGTGACCAACCGAGTGGCAACGCGCGGGGCGGCCGAGTGGTGATGAGGTGACCAACCAAGAGGCGACGTGCGGGGCGACCGAGTGGTGATGAGGTGACCAACCGATGGGCGACGCACGGGGCGGCCGAGTGGTGATGAGGTGACCAACCGATGGCGACGCGCGGGGCGGCCGAGTGGGGATGAGGTGTCCAACCGATGGCGACACGCGGGGCGGCCGAGTGGTGATGAGGTGATCAACCGATGGCCACACGCGGGGCGGCCGAGTTGTGATGAGGTGACCAAACGAGAGGCAACGCGCGGGATGGCAGAGTGAAGTAGACGCGTCCATCAAAGTGGTGAAGCTCGGGAAGTCTGAGTGAAGTAGACGCGTGCCGCAGAGTGGCGACGCGCAGGACGTCTGAGTGAAGTAGAGGCCTCTAGTGTAGTGGCGACGCTCGGGGCGTCCGAGTGAAGTAGATGTTTCTGTATACTGTAATGGAGCGTCCCATGCTGAAGTTTGTCTGAGTAAAATGTGGACTGTCCGATTGAATGTAGAAGCCACCATCGAACTGAATCAGTTGCTGAACAGAAGAAACTCTCCATCTGCCGAGTAACCCTTGCCGGTGAGGGAAGTGTGTCCCAACGCCGGAATCCACGGCGCATCTGCGCTGGGGAGGCCACCGTATCTGGGGACGCGGATCGACGCCCGCGCTCGTGTCGCGTCCGGTATGCGCTTCACCGCAGAGGGAACCATCACGCTGCCGACTGGACGAGCCGCCGCTTGCGAGTGCGTGGCTAGCGCTGGCACTCTGCCGCGGAGGCCCCGGTCGAGCAGTTGGGTGGAGAAAAGAGCCGCCGTGTGCCCGCGCTGCGTCGGGCAGTCGACGCCGGAGGGAGTGGTCACCGAGTGGGTCGTGCCTTGCAGTCGCCCCGGTGGATGGAGCAGCGCTGTCGGCTGTTATGCTTCGTTGCTCGAGGGAGCCGGGTCGTAGGCTAGTTTGAGGGACACTGCGTCGTCCAAACCACGGCCAAGCGCGCTGCCTGCCCACGACCGAGTGTTGATGTCGGAGGTAGGAACGCCGTGCTCTGCTGATGCGGCAGCAGCAGCCTGGTCGGGCCGGTGAGCCGGCGCGCGCGGACACCGCGTCGGGAGGCCGCCGGGTCGCCAGTTGGGGCCACAAGGAAGATGAAGAAGACGTTACTATGCCTTGATGGAGTTGCCCCCGTCCAGGACATGTACGTGCATGCAGGTCTGGTTAGTTAGCGGTAATTAGGCAACATGCGTTACCGTTTGTGCATGTAAGGGAAGTTTCCCTTTCCAACGGCCATTTAACCCCTGCATGCAGGAGGCTTTAATTAGAGGAAGTTAAGCAAGAATAAACGGAAAGGAATTAAGGTTAGAAGGAAAGTCGTAGAGGCAGCCCGGAGGAGAGCTCTGCCGCGACGGAAACTGCCGGTCAGGACGGAATCTGACGATAGTTAGAGAGGTGGTGATGAGGAAGATAAGCAGCTGGCTGCAGCCCAGGCACGAGAGTCGCGGGCCGGCACAGCCAAGGGCGAGGCCGGTGCAAACTCTGTGGTTGTGTTTCACTCCTAGAGGAGCCGGAGCCGTGCGCCGTCGGAGTCGCACTTCAACGCCCGCGGAGCTGGGCCGAGTGCTGGCAGCCGGGCCTCGTCGCCCGAGGAGCCGGATCGACCGCCGGTCGTCGTGCTCCGCAGGCCGAAGAGACACGCACAGCGTTAGCGGCTGTGCGTGTCTGGGCGCTCGGCAACGGTGTCCGCAGATGAGGCTGGAGATGACGACATGCGGATAGCGGCGCTTCATCGTCCGGGAGCCAAGCCACCAATCGGTACAAAGGGAGGCATTCTTTTGTATGAGCTCGTGTGCATACATAAGAAAAACAAACAATCGTTATATCAATGGGACCTCCTGATCCCTCTGTATGAAGAGTATCATGTCTCTCCTGTGGATGGAGTGATGTTTGGACCATCCGGGATCAAACCCTCCATTGATGATTGTTGATCGACGAACGAAGATCAAAGAAATAAAAACCATTTGCATCATGGTTTGATAGACGACATGCCCCACGGTGGGCGCCAACTGTCATGGGAACGATTCCGACAATAATAAGTTATAGGGTAACAGAGCATGATCTATCGAGATGCAAATGGGTGACACGGTGATTTTTGTGAGTTCGGGCCTCTCATGGTGGAGATAACAGCCCTACGTCTCGTGCTCCGGAGAGGCTTTGTTTTTATCTTCATCTATATCCGGAGATTACATGGTGTATTTGAGAGAGAGAGAGAGGAGAACGGATCTCCATGCCTCAAGCTAAATGGCGAGAAAGAGAGAGAGAGATGTGGAAGAAAAAGTCCCCTAGTCTAGTTGTGGGGGTGGCTTATATAGAGTGCGCCACCCCCTGACCCCTTATGTTACACGGTGGAGCATCAATGCCATAATGCCTGCCCACTACAAAACCGTCATGCTGACTATTGGTCTTTGCATATCCGAGTGAGTTACACGGCCGAGTAGAATGAGCTCGTCGAGTGAAGTGTCGTGTTCCGAGTGGTTGTTGCTGTCCAAGTGACTTTTAAGTTGCGGTACATCTGGACGGCGATCTGGCCCAGGGGCCCAGTACAAAGTATATGGTGTCCATGGGTAGGGCCTTTAGGTCAGGCCTGTTACCCTACCCCCAATACATGTCCTCGTCAGCTCCCACATGTTCCACGGTGATCTCATCGGATGAACCACGATGTCAAGGATTCAGTCAATCCCGTATACAATTCCCTTTGTCTACCGGTATAGTACTTGCCCGAGATTCGATCGTCGGGTATCCCGATACCTTGTTCAATCTCGTTACTAGCAAGTCTCTTTACTCGTTCCGTAACACATCATCCCGTGATCGACTACTTGGTCACATTGTGCACATTATGATAATGTCCTACCGAGTGGGCCCAGAGATACCTCTCCGTTTACACGAAGTGACAGATCCCAGTCTCGATTCGTACCAACCCAACAGACACTTTCGGAGATACCCGTAGTGCACCTTTATAGCCACCCAGTTACGCTGTGACGTTTGGTACACCCAAAGCATTCCTACGGTATCCAGGAGTTGCACAATCTCATGGTCTAACGAAATGATACTTGACATTATAAAAGCTTTAGCATACGAACTACACGATCTTGTGCTAGGCTTAGGATTGGGTCTTGTCCATCACATCATTCTCCTAATGATGTGATCCTGTCATCAACGACATCCAATGTCCATGGTCAGGAAACCGTAACCATCTATTGATCAACGAGCTAGTCAACTAGATGCTTACTAGGGACATGGTGTTGTCTATGTATCCACACATGTATCTGAGTTTCCTATCAATACAATTCTAGCATGGATAATAAACGATTATCATGAACAAGGAAATATAATAATAACTAATTTATTATTGCCTCTAGGGCATATTTCCAACAGTCTCCCAGTTGCACTAGAGTCAATAATCTAGTTCACATCACTATGTGATTGCAATGAATCCAACACCCATGGGGTTTGTTCATATCTTGCTTGTGAGAGAGGTTTATTAGTCAATGAGTCTGAACCTTTTAGATCCTTGTGTGCTTTACAAATCTCTATGTCATCTTGTAGATGCAGCTACCACGCGCTACTTGGAGCAATTCCAAATAACTGTTCTACTATACGAATCCGGTTTACTACTCAGAGTCATCCGGATTAGTGTCAAAGTTTGCATCAACGTAACCCTTTACGACGAGCTCTTTTACCACCTCCATAATCGAGAAAATTCCTTAGTCCACTAGTTACTAAGGATAACCTTGACCGTTGTCCTGTGATCCATTCCTAGATCACACTTGTACCCCTTGCCTGACTCATGGCTTAGCACACTTTAGGTGCGGTACACAACATTGCATACTTTAGAGCCTACGTCTAAAGCATAGGGGACGACCTTCGTCCTTTCTCTCTACTCTGCTGTGGTCAGGTCTTGAGTTTTACTCAATACTCATACCTTATAACACAGCCAAGAACTCCTTCTTTGCCGATCTATTTTTGAACTCCTTCAAAATTTTGTCATGGTATGTGTTCGTTTGAAAGTACTATTAAGCGATTTTGATCTATCCTTATAGATCTTGATGCTCAATGTTCAAGTAGCTTAATCCAGGTTTTCCATTGAAAAACATTTTTCAAATAACCCTGCATGCTTTCCAGAAATTCTACATCATTTCTGATCAACAATACGTTAACAACATATACTCAGCAAAAATTCTATAGTGCTCCCACTCACTTATTTGGAAATATAAGTTTCTCATAAACTTTGTATAAACCCAAAATCTTTGATCATCTCATCAAAGCGTACATTCCAACTCTGAGATGCTTACTCCAATCCTTAGAAGGATTGTTGGAGCTTTGCATACTTGTTAGCATCTTTCAGGATTGACAAAACCTTCTGGTTGTATCAGATACAACCTTTCCTCAAGCAAATTGTCGAGGAAACAATGTTTTGACATCCTATCTGCAAGATTTCATAAATAATGCAATAACTGCTAACATAACTCCAACAGACTCTTAGCATCGCTTCGAGTATCAAGTCTCATCGTAGTCAACTCCTTGAACTTGTCGAAAAACATCTTAACAACAAGTTGAGCTTTCTTAATGGTGACACTTACCATCATTGTCCGTCTTCCTTTTAAAATCCATCTGCACACAACAGCCTTACGACCATCAAGTAGTTCTTCCAAAGTCTATACTTTGTTTTTATACATGAATCCGGGCCCACCATCGCTTCTCCACAGCTCGTAGGTTCATTGTTGTCTAGCAACATGACTTCCAAGACAGGATTACGTACCACTCTGAAGTAGTACGCATCCTTGTCGACCTACGAGGTTTAGTTGTGACTTGATCCGAAGTTTCCTGATCACTATCATAAGCTTCCACTTCGATTGGTGTAGGTGCCACAGGAACAACTTTATGTGCCCTGCTACACACTAGTTGAAGTGTCGGTTCAATAACCTCATCAAGTCTCCATCATCCTCCCACTCAATTCTTTCGAGAGAAACTTTTCCTCGAGAAAGGACCCGTTTCTAGAAACAATCACTTTTGCTTCCGGATCTGAAATAGGAGGTATACCCAACTATTTTTGGGCATTCTATGAAGATGCATTTATCTGCTTTGGGTTCGAGCTTATCAGCCTGAAACTTTTTCACATAAGCATCGCAGCCCCAAACTTTTAAGAAACGAAAACTTAGGTTTCTCTAATCAATACTTCATACGGTGTCATCTCAACGGAATTGTGTGGTGCCCTATTTAAAGTGAGTGTGGTTGTCGCTAATGCCTAACCCATAAATGATAGTGGTAATTCGATAAGAGACATCATGGTATGCACCATATCCAATAGGGTGCAGTTGTGATGTTCGGACACACCATCACACTATGGTGGTCTAGGCGGTATTAGTTGTGAAACAATTTCCACAATGTCTTAATTGTGTGCCAAACTCGTAACTCAGATATTCATCTCTATGATCATATCATAGACATTTTATCATCTTGTCATGATGATCTTCAACTTCACTCTGAAATTACTTAAACCATTCAATAATTCAGATTTATGTTTCATCAAGTAAATATACTCAGCATCTACTCAAATCATCTGTGAAGTAAGAACATAACGATATCCACTGCGTGCCTCAGCACTCATTGGACTGCACACATCAAAATGTATTACTTCCAACAAGTTGCTTTCTTGTTCCATTTTACTGAAAACGAGGCCTTTCAATCATCTTGCCCATGTGGTATGGTTTGCATGTCTCAAGTGATTCAAAATCAAGTGAGTCCAAACGATCCATCTGTATGGAGTTTCTTCATGCATATCTACCAATAGACATGGTTCACATGTCTCAATCTTTTCAAAAACGAGTGAGTCCAAAGATCCATCAACATGGAGCTTCTTCATGCATTTTATACCAATATGACTCAAATGGAAGTACCACAAGTATGTGGTACTATCATTACTATCTTATATCTTTTGGCATGAACATGTGTATCACTACGATCGAGATTCAATAAACCATTCATTTTAGGTGCTAGACCATTGAAGGTATTATTCAAATAAACAAAGTAACTATTATTCTCCTTAAATGAATAACCGTGTGGCGATAAACATAATCCAATCATATCTATGCTCAAGGCAAACACCAAATAACAACTATTTCGGTTTAACACCAATCCCGATGGTAGAGGGAGCGTGCGATGTTTGATCACATCAACCTTAGAAACACTTCCAACACATATCGTCATCTCACCTTTAGCTAGTCTCCGCAGCCTTTTATTTCGAGTTACTAATGCTTAGCAACCGAACCGGTATTTATTACCCTGGTGCTACTAGGAGTACTAGTAAAGTACACAATAATATGACGTATATCCAAAATACTTCTGTCGACCATGCCAGCCTTCTCATCTACCAAGTATCTAGGGTAGTTCTGCTTCAGTGACCGTTCCCTCATTATAGAAGCACTTAGTCTCGGGTTTGGTTCAACCTTGGGTTTCTTCACTAGAGCAGCAACTGATTTGCCGTCTCATGAAGTATCCCTTCTTTCCCTTGCCCTTCTTGAAACTAGTGGTTTAACCATCAACAATTGATGCTCCTACTTGATTTCTACTTTCGCGGTGTCAAACATTGCGAGTTGCTCAAGGATCATCATGTCTATCCCTGATATGTTATAGTTCATCACGAAGCTCCAATAGCTTGGTGGCAGTGACTATGGAGAACCATCACTATCTCATCTGGAAGATTAACTCCCACTCGATTCAAGCGATTGCAGTACTCAGACGATCTGAGCACATGCTAAACGATTGAGCTTTTCTCCCTTAGTTTGCAGGCTTAAGAAACTTGTCAGAGGTCTCATACCTCTTGACATGGGCACTAGTCTGAAATCCCAATTTCAGTCTTTGGAACATCTCATATGTTCTGTGACATTTCAAAAAATGTCTTTGGTGCCACAATTCTAAATCGTTAGTATTACGTACTGAACTATCACGTAGTCATCAAAACATGTATGTCAGATGTTTCCCAACATCTACAGACGATGCTCGAGGTTCAACACACTGAGCGGTGCATTAAGGACATAACCCTTCTGTGCAGCAATGAGGACAATCCTCAGTTCATGGACCCAGTCCCCATAATTGCTACTGTCAACTCTCAACTAAATTTTCTCTAGGAACATATCTAAAATAGTAGAACCAAAGCGTGAGCTACGGCATAATTTGCAAAGACCTTTTGACTATGTTCATGATAATTAAGTTCATCTAATCAAATTATTCAATGAACTCCCACTTAGATAGACATCCCTCTAGTCATCTAAGTGATACATGATCCGAGTCAACTAGGCCGTGTCCGATCATCATGTGAGACGGACTAGTCATCATCGGTGAACATCTTCATGTTCATCGTATCCACTATATGACTCATGTTCGACCTTTCGGTCTTCCGTGTTCCGAGGCCATGTCTGTACATGCTAGGCTCGTCAAGTTAACCTAAGTGTATTGCGTGTGTAAATCTGGCTTACACCCGTTTTATGCGAACATTAGAACATATCACACCCGATCATCATGTGGTGCTTCGGAACAACGGACCTTAGCAACAGTGCACAGTTATGGGGAACACTTTCTTGAAATTATTGCGAGGGATCATCTTATTTATGCTACCATCGTTCTAAGCAAAATCATAAAGTGACATGATATGGCCAATATCATCTTGCGCCTTTGATCTCCATCTTCGAGGCGCGGCATGAACACCATCGTCACCGGCATGACACCATGATCTCCATCATCGTGTCTTCATGAAGTTGCCTCGCCAACTATTACTTCTACTACTATGGCTGACGGTTAGCAATAATGTAAAGTAATTACATGGCGTTTTCATTGACACACAGATCATAAATAAATTAAGACAACTCCTATGGCTCCTGCCGGTTGTCATACTCATCGACATGCAAGTCGTGATTCCTATTACAAGAACATGATCAATCTCATACATCACATATATCATTCACCACATCCTTTTGGCCATATCACATCACATAGCATACCCTGCAAAAACAAGTTAGACGTCCTCTAATTGTTGTTTCATGTTTTACGTGGCTGCTATGGGTTTCTAGCTAGAACGTTTCTTAACTACGCAAACCACAACGATGATATGCCAATTGCTATTTACCCTTCATAAGGACCCTTTTCATCGAATCCGATCCGAATAAAGTGGGAGAGACAGACACCCGCCAGCCACCTTATGCATCAAGTGCATGTCAGTCGGTGGAACCAGTCTCACGTAAGCGTGCGTGTAAGGTCAGTCCAGGCCGCTTCATCCCACAATGCCACCGAATCAAGATAAGACTAGTAACGGCCAGAAAATTGAACAAATCATCGCCCACAACTACTTTGTGTTCTACTCGTGCATAGAAACTACGCATAGACCTAGCTCTGATGCCACTATTGGGGATCGTAGCAGAAATTCAAAAAAATTCCTACGTGTCACCAAGATCTATCTATGGAGAGACTAGCAAAGAGAGAGAGAGGAGTGCATCTACATACCCTTGTAGATCGCTAAGCGGAAGCGTTCAAGAGAACGGGGTTGCTGGAGTCGTACTCATCGTGATCCAAATCACGGATGATCCTAGCGCCCAACGGACAACACCTCCGCGTTCAACACACGTACAGAGCGGAGACGTCTACTCCTTCTTGATCTAGCAAGGGGGGAGGAGAAGTTGATGGAGATCCAGCAGCACGACGGCGTGGTGGTGGAAGTAGCGGGATCCCGGCAGGGCTTCGCCAAGCACAAGCGGGGAGGAAGAGGTGTCACGGGAGGGAGGGAGGCGCCAGGGCTTCAGGTGTGGCTGCCCTCCCTCCCCTCCACTATATATAGGGGCCTAGGGGGGCGCCGGACCCTTGTAGATCCCATCTAGGGAGGGGGGCGACAGCCCTAGGGGTGGCTTGGCCTCCAAGCAAAGTGGAGGCGGCCCCACCCGTTAGGGTTTCCAACCCTAGGCGCATGGGAGGCCCAAGGGGGGCGCACCAGCCACCAGGGGCTGGTTCCCACGCCCCTTCAGCCCATGGGGCCCTCCAGGATAGGTGGCCCCACGCGGTGGACCCCCGGGACCTTTCCAGTGGTCCCGGTACAATACCGATGACTCCCGAAACTCCCCCGGTGGCCGAAACTGGACTTCCTATATATAAATCTTTACCTCCGGACCATTCCGGAACTCCTCGTGACGTCTGGGATCTCATCCGGGACTCCAAACAACTTTCGGTTAACGCCATACTAATATCTCTACAACTCTAGCGTCACTGAACCTTAAGTGTGTAGACCCTACGGGTTCAGAAGACATGTAGACATGACCGAGACAACTCTCCGGTCAATAACCAACAGCGGGATCTGGATACCCATGTTGGCTCCCACATGTTCCATGATGATCTCATCGGATGAACCACGATGTCAAGGATTCAGTCAATCCCGTATACAATTCCCTTTGTCTACCGGTATAGTACTTGCCCGAGATTCGATTGTCGGTATCCTGATACCTTGTTCAATCTCGTTACCGGCAAGTCTCTTTACAAGTTCCGTAAGAAATCATCCCGTGATCAACTCCTTGGTCACATTGTGCACATTATGATGATGTCCTACCGAGTGGGCCCAGAGATACCTCTCCATTTACATGGAGTGAAAAATCCCAGTCTCGATTCGTACCAACCCAACAGACACTTTCGAAGATACCCGTAGTGCACCTTTATAGCCACCCAGTTACGTTGTGCCGTTTGGTACACCCAAAGCATTCCTACGGTATCCAGGAGTTGCACAATCTCATGGTGTAAGGAAATGATACTTGACATTAGAAAAGCTTTAGCATACGAACTACACGATCTTGTGCTAGGCTTAGGATTGGCTCTTGTCCATCATATCATTCTCCTAATGATGTGATCCCGTCATCAACGACATCCAATGTCCATGGTCAGGAAACCGTAACCATCTATTGATCAACGAGCTAGTCAACTAGAGGCTTACTAGGGACATGGTGTTGTCTATGTATCCACACATGTATCTGAGTTTCCTATCAATACAATTCTAGCATGGATAATAAACGATTATCATGAACAAGGAAATATAATAATAACTAATTTATTATTGCGTCTAGGGCATATTTCTGCATCTACTACTATTACTGCACACATCGACCGCTATCCAGCATGCATCTACTACTATTACTGCACACATCGACCGCTATCCAGCATGCATCTAGAGTATTAAGTTCATAAATAACGGAGTAATGCCTTGATCCGTCTCCAATGTATCTATAATTTTTGATTCTTCCATGCTATTGCATTATCTATTTTCGATGTTTTATATGCATTAATATGCTATTTCATATCAATTTTGGTACTAACCTATTAACCTAGAGCCTAGTGCCAGTTTCTGTTTTTCCTTGTTTTTGAGTTTTTTCTTGGACCAGAAGACAACCAGGAGACTTGGAGATGAGGTCGGAGGAGCCACGAAGCGGCCACAAGGATGGAGGGCGCGCCCCCACCCTTGTGCCCCCCCCCCCGTGACCCTCCAGCCTAATTCTTTCACCTATATATTCCCAAATATCCCCATACCACCAGAGGGGGCCACGAAAACAATTCTCCATCGCCAAAACCTTCTATACCCGTGAGATCCCATCTAGGGACCTTTTCCGGCATCGTGCTAGAGGGGGATTCGATCATGGAGGGCTTCAACATCAACTCTATTGCCCTTTCGATGAAGCGTGAGTAGTTTACCACAGACCTATGGGTCCATAGTTACTAGATAGATGGCTTCTTCTCTCTCTTAGATTCTCAATACCATGTTCTCCTCGATGTTCTTGGAGATCTGTTCGATGTAATACCATTTTTGCGGTGTGTTTGTCGAGATACGATGAATTGTGGATTTACAATCAGCTTATCTATGAATATTATTTTAATCTTCTCTGAATTATTTTATGCATGATTTTATATCTTTGTAATTCTCTTCAAACTATCGGTTTGGTTTGGCCAACTAGATTGGTTTTTCTTGCAATGGGAGAAATGCTTCACTTTGGATTCAATATAGCGGTGTCTTTTCCAAGTGACAGTAGGGGCAGCAAGGCATGTATTGTATTGTTGCCATCGAGGATAAAAAGATGGGTTTTTCATCATATTGCTTGAGTTAATTCCACTACATCATGTCATGTTGGTTAATACATTACTCCATTCTTTGTGAAGTTTATACTCTAGATGCATGCTGGATAGCGGTCAATGTGTGGAGTAATAGTAGTAGATGCAGAATCATTTCGGTCTACTTGACACACACATGATGCCTATTGAGGGAGTTCTAGACTAAGGGGTCCCCGGGCGTCGCTTTGCGTGGAAGATAGAAGACATTCTCCCGTCTCCGGATGAGACTCTCCTTTGCGTGGAAGGCAAGCTAGGCGGCCGGATATACTATTTCCTTTCTATGTAACCGACTTTGTATAACCCTAGTCCCCTCTAGTGTCTATATAAACCAGAGGGCTTAGTCTTTAGAGACAAAGAACAATCAAAATCAGATAGGCTAGACTTCCAGGGTTTAGGCATTACGATCTCGTGGTAGATCAACTCTTGTAACCCCCATAGTCATCAATATTAATCTAGCAGGACGTAGGGTTTTACCTCCATCGAGAGGGCCCGAACCTGGGTAAACATTGTGTACCCTGTGTCCTGTTACCATCAACCTCAGACACACAGTTCGGACCCCCTACCCGAGATCCGCCGGTTTTGACACCGACATTGGTGCTTTCATTGAGAGTTCCGCTGTGTCGCCGCCAAGAGGTTCGATGGCCCCGTCAATCATCCACAACAACATTGTCCAGGTCGAAACCTTCCTCCTCGGACAGATCTTCGTGTTCGGTGGTTTCGCACTGCGGGCCAACTCGCTTGGACATCTAGAGCAGATCGATAGCTACGCCCCTGGCCACCAGGTCAGATTTGGAAGCATGAACTACGTTGCGGACATCCGCCGAGACTTGATCTTCGACGGATTTGAGACCGCGGAAGTAGCCGCTCGCTTTCACCACGATGAACATGACTTAAATCTGTGATCTAACCACACCAAGGAAATGGAACCCGCAACTGCTCCGGCCCTAGATCTGGAGCAGGTCACGCCATCCGAGGACAGGAGGCTCAACCTTGCCATAGAGGTTGCAGACTCAACGACGTTGGAGCCGCTCACAGATCCAACATCAAGTGAGGTCGGTGCTTCCAGAATCGCGGACACGTTTCCGGCTACAGGTTCCGAAGCATGTGCATCCACGCACGATGAGCTGGATCGGATGTCGATTGTTGAATTAAGCTCCGCGTGCATCTTCCGGCACTCGCCTTTCGGCGATGTGCTAAACTCGTTAAAAACACTCTCCCTAGCGGGGGACTCACAATCGAATTATATCCAGTTTGAACTGGAGGTCGATGACGGAGAATTTCGCTTCCCACCCCCGCCCACTTAATAGCCACTGTCGAAGACCTAACTGACATGCTCGATTACAACTCCGACGACATCGACGGTATGGACAACGATGCCGGAGAAGAAGAGGCCCAAAACCCACCGTTTACCGGACGCTGGACGTCCACTTCCTCGTATGACGTATACATGGTGGATGCACCAAAAGAGAATAGCGGCGATGACAAGGAAGATCCGGTTGAGGATAAACCTCCCGAGATACAACCAAAGCGTCGGCGTCAGCGGCGCCGCTCTAAGTCACGCCACAGCAAAGACATCAACAATGGCACAGGAGAATATAACAATCCGGACGATGCCAAAGACAATGAAGACCCCTTTCAGCCAACTTCTGAACAGGACGAACAGAAGGATGCGCGAGTCAGCCCTGACGAACAGGTCGTACACGAAGACTTGGAGGAAAGTAATTTCCTTCCACTCTCCGAGGATTAGGCAAGCCTCATCACCAAGGATTTCATCGTGCCTGAAGAGCCTCTCGAGCAGGAGCGCTTCAAGCGCCGGCTGATAGCCACTTCACGGAGCCTGAAAAAGAAGCAACAATAGCTTGAAGCTGATCAAGACCTCCTCAATGACAGATGGACTAATGTCCTCGAAGCCGAAGAACATGGCCCCAAGCGACCACTTAAAAGTTACCCGAAGCACAAATTACTACCTTAATTCAACGGCGAGGAGGCGGGAGGTGGTCCCGGCGGCGCTGGAGGAAGAAGACAAGAGATTGAAGATGGATGTCGGTCATTGGATGTAAATCCAATGGCTAACATGTCAGAATCATTTGTGGACTAAATTGACAATGACTTGCGTTGGCTTCGACCTATTGGCCCACATTTTGGCCTCCAAAAATGTGGCACGTATTCAACCCATTTTTCAGAATTTACAGTCTTTTTTTTTGCACGGTAGAATTTACAGTCAATTTGATCTTCTTTTCTTGAATTACACCCATTAGCTAGGCTGGGTGAACAAATAATGTAGCGTCCATGCGGCCCATTTATTTTATTTCCTAAAAAATTACAGGCCATTTGCACTTTCTCGAAATACATGATTTTGCTGGGCTGATTCTAATTATAATGTTGGGTTGGGCCAGCAATGTTATAAACAAATAAAAAGGGGCTGAGCATTTTGTTATAAATATATTTAAGTAATAAGTGATATTATTAAATTCATCCTTAAATCATAGCAAGCTTTTGTACACAATCACTAGGATTTTCGTGCCAAAACAATCCAGCATTTTATTTGTTAAGAAATTATTTTTATAAGTTAATAAGATGTGTGATATTGTTTTCTTAGATATGTAAGTATCTGTTAAATATATGATGACAATAAAAATAATATATAATAACATATAAAATAATTTAAATATATATAATATAGTTAGAAGGGAAACATAAGTTGGACCTGGCATTCCTACTCTTATATAGAAAAATAGAAGAGACCTCTGTGTTTTCTTCAAAACAATAAATAAATTGGGCTGCAAAAAATAAAACCTCGGATGGGAGGACCATAGGCGGTCGATACATGACGGCCCTAAGAAAATACGAACAGGCCTATGGACCTCCCATCCGAGGTCGTGGGCTGCGCATGTTAAAAATGAAAGCCTAGACGGGGCAGCCCAAAACCACGTCCAACACTTGCCAAAACATCGTCCCTCGTTTTCTCTGTGTTTCGCACACTCGACATTGTGTGGGCATTTTGACTGTGCATCATATGAAGATGTGCTATGCATGAATGTTGATCAGCATGATGTTAACTGGCTGGTAGTTCAATTTTTGACCATGAATAAAACTTTCAACATGATGTTAAACCTGTTTGAAAATGCCCTGTTAATATAAATGCTCTGCCTCTGAAAGTTGCAGTTTCTTATCTGAAACTGAACTTGCAGTTTCTTATCTGAAACTGAAACTTGCAGTTTCTTCTCTGAGAATCACATTGTCTGCACTTTTATACTCCTATGAAACTACATTTTTAAGTGCTAAAAATAGATCTCTAGAATTCCTAAAATACTTCATATGCTCAATACTGCAAATCTGAAATTCAAAAGACATTCATATCTGAAAGTACTCTCAAAATACACAACACAAAACACAATTCACAACCTGAAAATACTGACAACCCTAAGCTCCTCCTGACAATTCACAACCTCCCCAACTATTGGGCTGGAGGGGGCAGCCCCCTCCTATTCCTCGACGGCAGACAGCCGCCCCGTGGGACGATGTGAACAGGAAGGGAGACAATGGCGGGGGAGCGTCGTCGGGCCAACTGCTTTTCTCCTCTTGCAGTTGGGTTCGGTCGATGAAGACTCCACCGGCTCACTCTGGCAGGACACCCTCACAAACGGCACCCTGTAGATGCTCGATCCTTTAATCTTTGGTGGATGCTCCATCTGGGATCGATACTCCCACCACCGCTCCCTCATGATCGGATTCGGATAATCTGTTTGCTCCATGTCCTAGAGGAGCAGCTCTATGTACTCCGGCGTGACACCCTCTGGGAGTATCGCCGCCTTTTCGCTCTGTTGCAGATATTTAGCTATGGATGTCGCCGTCGCCGCTAGTTGGTCCTTGTTGTCAAACCAAAACTGTATCTCCAACATCCTAGCTACCTTCAGAGGGTCGCCGTCTGCGATCCTCACATATCGGTTGTACTGCTCCATCGATCTACTTCTCTACAGCACCTTCACTCGCCGGCGGAGGTTTTTGAATGGAAGAGGAGAGGAGCAGCGCTGGTTTTGGATTAGAACGGGAGAGGAGCGACGCTAGTTTTGGACTGGAACAGGAGAGGAGGGCGGTGGTTTTGAAATGGAAGAGGAGAGGAGTGGCGCTGCATTTAGATTGGAACAGGAGAGGACTGGCGGTGGTTTAAGAGGAGAAGAGCGGAAGAGCGGCGCTGGTCTTGGAACTATTTTTTGGTTGTTTTGCGTATTTTGGGACAAAGTTTGACCACGTACTGTATTTGACAAGCAAAATGTGAATGCATGTCACCAAAAATTGTGTCGTTTGGTTCGTATCTGAATGTACTTTCAAATTATATTATTTTTGCAACGTATAACATATATTTTATGTGCGAAAATCATGGTCAATTATGACCCAGAATAAAAGGGAGACTAGTTAATGTGGGGTCGCTTTCTTAATTGAACGGTAAATTGATTTTGATTTTGATCCAGTCACAGCGCGCCGACCCTCTCATCCAATCCTAAATCGCTGCCGCACGCTCCTCTCCCTCTTCTCCATTGCAAAACCACCTCCTCTCCACTCCATCATCTCCATTCCAAAACCACCATCTCGCCTCTCCCTCTTCTGATCTTCTCCATTGCAAAACCACCTCCTCTCCTCTCCATCATCTCCATTCCAAAACCACTGTCTTGCCTCTCCCTCTTCTGATCTACTCCATTGCAAAACCACCTCCTCATGCACGTGGCCTAGAGGCGCAGTTGTCGTCATTTTGATCTGAAGCACCGAATTATAACATATAACACAAAAAAATGCCACATGACAAGAAATCATAACCTCACTGCCTAAAGGAGACAACATGAATCCCGACGGACAAACTAGACGAGGAACAAAGCCCAAATTAAAGAAAAACTCGTAGAAAAGGGGTCCATCGATAGATGTCCTAATTAACATAGCCGGCTTGACCTAGATGGCAGCCATGTAGTCATTGTTCGTGCATGTGCCCCAATGACTAGCCCAACTTAGTTGTCGCTGTTTAACCCTCACAGTGATCCGAAGCACATGACACCTAATTTTGCGAGATGACAAGAAACCTTTTTTTAGATTTCTCACCACAACTATAGCCATGTACAACACAACCTGCACGATATGTAGACTGTAGCCAATCTAGGCGTGTCTGCTGGAGTCTGGTGACATGCATGGACGAACTGACCTTTGGTGTCTTGTAGGGATCGTCCAAGCACCAACGTAGTACAACACTTCTCTAGTACTATCGCTCGTCTCCCTGTTCTATTAAGTCACCCGACTTGCGGGGCCGGGGATTGTGCCTATGGTCGGTTCTCAATTGTCGTCCCACATGTGTGTGCAAACGCAATATGACGCGCGTTCCATTCAGAGAGCAGCGTGCCAGACCGACCGACCGTCTGGAGTGCGACGCGAACGCGACGGGCGTGCTGTATACTCCGTACATGTGTGCCGCCATTTTCTAGACGCTTTGCTCCATGGCGCGGGTGCAATCCATGAATACAAAATTAGTATACTATATACTATTTAAAAGTCGAGGGTGGGGCTTTTCCTGCATGGTAGGCGGCGGGGCAGTTCCGCCTAGTCGGTTCGGCAGAGACGCGAGAAGACAAGGGAGTAGGCTACTGCAAACGTAGGGTTGTGTGATTTGACAACGAGTTACTGGTGGACAGGTGGGGCCCCGTGATTTGACTTGCCATTATCATTTTAACTGCGGCGCTATGACTGGCGTGAGTCTCCCGATTCCTGACCACCTCCATTACGAAGAAAGAGATAGAGAGGAGTAAAAAAAATACACTTATAGCCAACCTTATAGCCAACCTTGTTGTAGTATGAGTGACTAAGTGATGACTATGTATGACATGCCAACATCAGATAGCCTAACGCACCGGTTAAATCTCCAAGGGCGCGACCGCGAGCGACGCGATGGTCGTGGTAGGCGCGACCATGATACGGGCTGCTAGCAGCCCTTGGATCTAAGATCAAACGGTCGCATGCTAAGTTGCTGAAAATTTATAGAATAACCCTCCAGGATAGGATATTCACCCATAGGTCTAGAATCACGCCATGCAACTGTTCGATCTCAGATCCAAGGTCTCTCGGAAGCCCGTATCATGGGAGAATGGAAAGCCACTACCCTGCCGTTCGCACGCTGGCAGTTCGCTCCTACTCGTCCCCGCACGTCCTTCAATACTACGGCGGTTCGCTCCTAGTCGTCCCGTCCATTCACATTACGGCAGCTCCACTAATCCTAACCCTCTGAGGTAGTCCTGGATTAGGGGGTGTTCGGATGGCCGGACTATACCTTCAGCCGGACTCCTGGACTATGAAGTTACAAGATTGGAGACTTCGTCCTGTGTCCGGAAGGGACTTTCCTTGGCGTGGAAGGCAAGCTTGGTGATACGGATATGTAGATCTCCTACCATTGTAACCGACTTTGTGTAACCCTAACCCTCTCCGGTGTCTATATAAACTGGAGGGTTTTAGTCCGTAGGACAACATACAGAACAACAATCATACCATAGGCTAGCTTCTAGGGTTTTGCCTCTCCGATCTCGTGGTAGATCTACTCTTGTACTACCCTTATCATCAATATTAATCAAGCAGGACGTAGGGTTTTATTTCCATCAAGAGGGCCTGAACCTGGGTAAAACTTCGTGTCCCTTACCTCCTGTTACCATCCGGCCTAGACGCACAGTTCGGGACCCCCTACCCGAGATCCGCCGGTTTTGACACCGACATTGATGCTTTCATTGATAGTTCCTCTGTGTCGTCGCCGTCATGCTTGATGGCTCCTACGATCATCAATAGCGATGCAGTCCAGGGTGAGACCTTCCTCCCCGGGCAGATCTTCGTCTTCGGCGGCTTCACATGGCGGGCCAGTTCACTTGGCCATCTGGAGTAGATCGAAAGCTATGCCCCTGGCCATCAGGTCAGATTTGGAAGTTTAAACTACACAGCTGACATCCGCGGGGACTTGATCCTCGACGGATTCGAGCCACTGCCGAGCGCGCCGCACTGTCACGACGAGCATGATCTAGCTCTGCCGCCGAACAGTGCCCTGGAGGCCGCACTCGCATCGGCTTCGACCCTTAATTCGGAGCCAACTGCGCCAATCGAGGATGGGTGGTTGGACGCCGCCTCGGGGGCTGCGATCCCAACGGCGATCGAGCCAAACACCAGACCCGCACTCCACGAGACTCGTGACTCCAAGGAGCCGGACTCCTCTCCGGACTCCGAACCCTCCACGCCCCTGCCGATCGAATCCGATTGGGCGCCGATCATGGAGTTTACTACCGCGGACATGTTTCAGCACTCGCCTTTCGGCGATATTCTGAAGACACTAAAGTCTCTCTCTTTATCAGGAGAGCCCTGGCCGTACTACGGTCAGCAAGGTTGGGATACGGACGATGAAGAAATTCAAAGCCCACCCACCACCCACTTTGTAGCCACTATCGACGATTTAACCGACATGCTCGACTTCGACTCCGAAGACATCGACAGTATAGATGCTGTTGTAGGAGACGATGATGAACCAGCGCCTATTGGGCCCTGGAAAGCCACCTCGTCATATGACATATACATGGTGGACACCCCAAAAGAAGGAGATGGCGATGGAACAGCGGAGGATGACTCCTCCAAGAAACAGCCTAAGCGCCGCCGTCAGCGGCGCCTGTCAAAATCCCGCCAAAGAAAATTCGGTGATTCCAGCACGGGAGATGATAATACTCCGGAGAGTGCCGAAGAAAACCCACTCCAGCAAGATTCAGCACAGGAGGATGGATAAGCCAGCCCTCATGAGAGAGCGGCAGATAGAGAGGTCAAGGACGATAATCGTATGCCTCCCTCCGAAGATGAGGCAAGCCTCAACGACGACGAATTCGTCGTGCTAGTGGATCCCGTCGAGCAAGAGCGTTTTCAACGCAGGCTTATGGCCACGACAAGAAGCCTCAAGATAAAACAGCAACAACTTAGAGCTGATCAAAATTTGCTAGTCGACAGATGGACTGAAGTCCTTGCGGCCAAAGAGCATAAACTCGAACGCCCCTCCAAGAGCTACCCAAAGCGCAGGTTGCTACCCCGATTAGAGGAGGAAGCACTTAAACCTACATCACCAGCACTTGATACGGCTGACCGGCCACCTCGTGGCCGCGACAGAGAGGCCTCTCGGCCCTCCACTCAAGCCACACCCCATACCAAGGCACGGGAAAATGCGCCAGACCTGCGAGATATGTTGGAGGACAAGGCAAGGCAAACAAGATCGATCTACGGATCGCGTGGGCGCCCCACGACTCGAGACGATAGCCGTCACGCCGGACACAAATCCGGTAGGTCCGAACACAGTAGACAAAGCTCATTGGAGCTACGTCGTGATATAGCCCAGTACAGAGGCGCCACACACCCACTATGCTTCACAGACGAAGTAATGGATCATCAAATCCCCGAGGGTTTCAAACCCGTAAACATCGAATCATATGATGGCACAACAGATCATGCGGTATGGATCGAGGATTATCTCCTTCATATCCACATGGCCCGTGGCGATGATCTCCACGCCATCAAATACCTCCCACACAAGCTTAAAGGACCAGCTCGGCATTGGCTTAACAGCTTGCCAGCAGGATCAATTAGTTGTTGGGAGGACCTGGAAGCCGCATTCCTCGACAATTTCCAGGGCACTTATGTGCGACCACTAGACGCCGATGACCTAAGCCACGTAATTCAGCAGCTATAGGAATCGGCCAGGCAATTCTGGACATGGTTCCTAACAAAGAAAAATCAAATAGTCGACTGTCCGGACGTAGAGGCCCTAGCAGCCTTCAAGCACAACATCCGTGATGAGTGGCTTGCCCGGCACTTTGGACAGGAAAAGCCGAAATCTATGGCAGCACTCACAACACTCATGACCCGCTTTTGCGCGGGAGAAGACAGCTGGCTTGCTCGTAGCAACAATATGACCAAGAACCCTGGTAATTCGGATACCAGGGACAGTAGTGGCAGGTCGCGTCGCAACAAGCAGAAGCGCCGCATTAACAGTGACAATGTTGAGGATACGGCAGTTAATGCCGGATTCAGAGGCTATAAATCCGGTCGGCGGAAAAATCCATTCAAAAGAAATCCTAGGGGCCCGTCCAGTTTGGACCGAATACTCGACCGCTTGTGCCAGATACATGGCACCCCTGAAAAACCGGCCAATCACACCAACAGGGATTGTTGGGTGTTCAAGCAGGCAGGCAAGTTAAATGCCAAAAATAAAGACAAGGGGCTGCATAGCGATGACGACGAAGAGCCCCGGCCGCCGAACAACAGTGGACAGAAGGGTTTTCCCCCACAAGTGCGGACGGTGAACATGATATACGCAACCCACATCCCCAAGAGGGAGCTGAAGCGCGCGTTAAGGGACGTATACACGGTAGAGCTAGTCGCCCCAAAGTTCAACCCATGGTCCTCCTGCCCAATCACCTTTGATCGAAGGGACCATCCCACTAGCACCCGTCATGGCGGATTCGCCGCATTGGTCCTAGACCCAATTATTGACAGATTTCATCTCACTAGAGTCCTTATGGACGGCGGCAGCAACCTGAACCTGCTTTACCAGGATACAGTGCGGAAAATGGGCATAGATCCCTCGAGGATTAAGCCCACCAAAACGACCTTTAAAGGCATAATACCAGGTGTAGAGGCCAACTGTACAGGCTCAGTCACACTTGAAGTGGTCTTCGGATCTCCGGATAATTTCCGAAGCGAGGAGTTAATCTTCGACATAGTCCCATTCCGCAGTGGCTATCACGCACTGCTCGGGCGAACCACATTCGCCAAGTTCAATGTGGTACCGCACTACATATACCTTAAGCTCAAGATGCCAGGCCCTCGAGGAGTAATTACGGTCAATGGAAACACCGAACGCTCCCTCCGAACGGAGGAGCACACGGTGGCCCTTGCAACGGAAGTACAAAGCAGCCTCTCCAGGCAGTTCTCCAGTCCGGCCATTAAACGTCCGGACACCGTCAAGCGCGCCCGGAGTAACCTACAACAAGACCGCCTGCCACGTTCCGAGAAGGCATAGAAATGCGGCCCTAACCCCAGCCCTCGCAAAAATGCGACACCAGTGCTTCGCGTACATAACTACGCTCTACAAATACCATTTGTACAGGGGGAGGGGCACCATCACGGCACGCCCGAAACACGGCTTAAACCGCACCAGGGGCTGCCGATTTTTTAATTTTCTCTTACTTTCCGGACTCCATTCTTCGGAAGGCCTGTTCGGCAGTTCAATTGCCGCAAAACGATGCAAGAACCAGGGAAGCAAACAAGCCATGCCGCATTACGGAACTCCCAGGTGGTCTCTATCACAAGCAGTATACCTGTTTCGCATACCATTCTGCAGCTTGCCCCTGGAACGGACATGTTAAATAGTCCAACCTTTTGCTTATCGCATTATTTGTATCGTTCTGCTTTGATCGCAGCCCTTTTTAATAAACAATGCCTAGCTTTTGTCTATTTTTGCATTACTCTTTTCTTTACAAATATATGTTCCTTAACGACATGTTGCACCCGTACACTTTGGTACGGCCAAAATACGCCAGGGGCTTTCGTACCCCTCAATATGGTGTGAGAAGTCCGAACACTTTAACAAGTGCGGCACCCCGAACTTATAGCATTATATGCATCGGCTCTGAATCATGTCTTGGGTCAGTAGTTGGGTTTGCCCGGCTCCTATGTTTTGGTGCCTTACATTCCGCTATGTTGGCTAAGGTAGCACTAGGAGAACTACTGCGATTGTGCCCCAGTTGAGCTGGGTCGAGCACCTCAGTAGAGAAAGCTAAAACTCACTGTCATGATGAAGCGAGAGCTGGTCACTGTTCGAGAGGTTTTTCGAGTCCCTAAAGACTTATGCCGCTTAGAGCGAGGAGAGTCAGCTCTGTCCGGCCAAGGCGTGGATAGCGCCCCGAACTCGGTCTTCCGAATACCAGGGGCTTCGCCGAAATTTAAAATTATAGAATTCTATGGCTAAGTGAGAGTGTTCATGCATTATAATCTGATTGCCTTGTTCATTGTGCTGAGTGCCTCCCTCGAAGGACCCAAACATGGGAAAAAGAGCGCTCAGGTTTATCCCCCAACACCCCAGCACTAGCGGCACGGGGGCAGAAGCCGACGACTCGCCATCTCTCAGAATTGATAAACAGCCGCACAGAAGGTAATATTTTAAATTCCAACAGCATTGCTTAGCGCATATGAACAAGTTTTCAACGCACAGGACAAAACGAGCGAGTTTTACTCAAAAATTACATCCCTGGAACATTCATCCGCCATAAGGCGGGCACCCTCCAGAACATCCTTATAATAATTCTCGGGCTTGCGATGCTCTTTCCCCGGCGGTGGCCCGTCCTTCACAAGCTTCTCAGCATCCAGCTTGCCCCAGTGCACCTTAGCACGGGCAAGGGCCCTACGGGCACCTTCAATGCAGACGGAGCGCTTCATGACTTCGAGCCTTGGACAGGCCCCCACCAGCCGCCGCACCAGCCCGAAATAGCTCCCAGGCAGAGCCTCTCCAGGCCATAGCCGAACTATGAGTCCCTTCATGGCCTGTTCGGCCGCCTTGTGGAGCTCGACCAGTTGCTTCAGCTGGTCGCTCAGGGGCATGGGGTGTCTGGCCTCAGCATACTGAGACCAGAACACCTTCTCTGTCGAGCTGCCCTCCTCGGCTCGATAAAATGCGGCGGCATCAGACACGCTACGGGGAAGATCTGCAAATGCTCCTGGAGAGCTCCGGATTCGGGTAAGTAACAAGTAACTCACGTTTATGTGTTTGTTTTGCATAAAGAATGCCTTACCCGCCGCTACCTTTTTCACTGCATCCAACTCCTGGAGGGTCTTCTGGGATTCGGCCTTGGCAGACTTGGCTTTTTCAATAGCCACCGCGAGCTCGGACGCTTGCGTCTTTGAGTCAAGCTCCAAACTCTCATGTTTTTTCATGAGAACCTGGAGCTCTTGCCGCACCTTGCCAAACTGGGCCTCACACTTCTCCCGCTCGGTGCGCTCCGTGGCCGCCCTCTTCTCGGCCTTGAACAGCACTTGCTTAAGGGTCGCCACCTCAGAGTGGCCCCTACAATAGCCACGATAATCCTGTCATTTTTTGCAATTGCACTTTTTTAATATATATTTAAACAAGGTATTTCTTACCTTCCTTGTCCTCGAGCTGCTTCTTGGCACGCCCGAGCTCTTGCTCGGACTGCTCGAGGTTCTGCTTTAGCATGTCACTTCCGCAGTCAGTGCGGCGGACGCCAGCAGAGAAGCCTGCATACGCATATTGACTCCTTTTTGTTAGACTCTTGCGAATTTTATTTGATCCTCTATTCGGCTTTGCTTCCCGAACACCAAACAAAACATCAGGGGCTACTGTCTATGCGGTAATATTATTTACACATTCTTTACTTAC